>NC_086322.1:7004775-7012275 GCF_036172605.1 Pelobates fuscus
TGAGTCTGCTTCTGGTCAAATTGCTGGGGAAGACTTAAAATGTCCATTCATTTCTTAATTGTTTATGAGGGCTTTGTTGGTTTAGGAGAAATTTGTGGTTCTAATATATGTTGGAAAAGCACATGAAGGATTTAACTTTCTTTCTTATATTCTGCATGCTATCACCATGTTGAAAATAAAGTAAAGATGTGCAGAGGAGAAATTAATTATAAATAGTCTTGTGCAAAATAATGTTTGGGGAGGTTGGCCTGGTTCCATAACTTGAATCCACAGTCGAACGTAACGACTGCCTTGAATTTACCTTTACAGTTTTATTCATCGATACATTCAGGCGTGTACTGGAAGGAATTTGATTCAAACCTACCCTCTCCATCACATATTTGCACAAGTCTAAGTATGAATAAAAATAGAATTCCGTATGTCAAAACATGTATTTTTTCCCCTTTGTTTGTTGTTAACAAAGATTTTGCAGTCTTAAGAAAGACTTTGCAGTCTTAAAAGCGTCATCTGAGCAGTTAGGACTTGCATTAATGACTTACGATAAACCATTGATTTTAAATGGTTGATAATGAAAACGACACATTTTTTATGATTTTTCTCATACATTTCTAAGTAAAAGCTAAACGAGTATTAACCCCTTAACACCGCAGCCAAATGTACAAGTTGTGAACGAAACAAAACGTAAACAAAACCTGGCATTTGCGCTATATGTCTGTCCAACCGTAATTCACCTCTTTCATATTAAATGCACCCCCCCTTATTATATATCATTTTATTCAGGGGAAACAGGGCTTTCATTTAATATCAAATATTTAGCTATGAAACATAATTTAATATGAAAAAAATGGGAGAAAATAAGATTTTTTTTGATTTTTTTCGTTCTACATGACATTTTAACTGTTAATGTCATAATACTGTTTGCTTTTACTGCAATAAAATACACATATTTGTATTCAGCAAAGTCTCACGTGTAAAACAGTACCCCCTATGTACAGGTTTTATGGTGTTTTGGGAAGTTACAGGGTCAAATATAGCGTGTTACATTTGAAATTGAAATTCGCCAGATTGGTTACGTTGCCTTTGAGACTGTATAGTAGCCCAGGAAATAAATTTACACCCATAATGGCATACCATTTGCAATAGTAGACGACCCAAGGTATTGCAAATAAGCGATGTCCAGTCTTTTTTAGTAGCCATTTGGTCACAAACACTGGCCAAAGTTAGCGTTCGTATTTGTTTGTGTGTGAAAAATGCAAAAAACGCCAATTTTGGCCAGTGTTTGTGACTAAGTGGCTACTAAAAAAGACTGGACATACCCCATTTGCAATACCTTTGGTTGTCTACTATTGCAAATGGTATGCCATCATAGGGGTAATTTTCATTCTTGGGCTACCATAGGGTCATAAAGGCAACGTAAGCAATCTGGCGAATTTTAATGTGAAAAAAATTAAACACAAGCATTATATTTGACGCTGTAATTTTTGAAAACACCATAAAACCTGTACATGAGGGGTACTGTTGTACTCAGGAGACTTCGCTGAACACAAATATTTGTGTTTCAAAACAGTAAAAAGTATTGCAGCAATAATATCGTCCCTGTAAGTGCTGTTTGTGCGTGAAAAATGCAAAAAACGTCACTTTTACTGGCGATATCATGGTTGTAATACATTTTACTGTTTTGAAACACTAATATTTGTGTTCAGCGAAGTCTCCCGAGTAAAACAGTACCCCCCATGTACAGGTTTTATGGTGTCTTGGAAAGTTATAGGGTTAAATATAGTGCTAGCAAATTAAATTCCCTATACTTTCGGCATGGGTGGTCAGGCAGGTCCCGCTAATTGTAATTAATTAGGATACCTAATTATGTAAAATTATTACATAAATATATGTGTAGAATTAATATATGTATATATATACATATGTGTATATATACGTATATATATATATATTTTTTTTTTTAATATTTTTATTTATATATAGGTATATATATAGTGATATATACGTATATATTTATGTATATAGATATATATATTATTTCGTTCTACGTGTATTTTGATATAAATATATATATATTAATATCACAATACAGTTAGAACGAAATAAAACACATCTATATATTTTTTAATATTTTATTTTTAATTATTTATTTTATTTTATTTTTTTACGTATTTACATATTTATTTTTTTTATATTATTTATAAATATATATATAACAATAATTATATATATATTTAATCAGTATCAGTCTACGTGTAATTTGATATTAATATATATATATATATATATTAATATTTAAATACACGTCGTGTATGTGTAAATGTGTGTGTATGTGTATATATATATATATATACTTAGATCATATATATATATAATATATATGATCTAAGTATATTTTATTTGTAACTGTCATTTTTTTTATTTCTTTTTTTAACTAATATTTTATTTTTATTACAGGACAGGGGGCAGAGACAGTGTCAGCCAGTGATGTCACATCACTGGCTGACACACAGGATCAGTGATCACAGTGACTGCCTGTCACTGTGATCACCTCCTGCAGATTGGGTAATTGACCACAGGGGGGAGTGCCTGGGTGGTACAAGCACTCCCCCCTTCCAATCTGCAGGGGGATCACTGTGCCAGTTACATGTGTCAGCCAATAGGCTGACACATGTAACACTGATCGCAGTGACAGGCTGTCACTGCGATCAGAGAGCTCTGAGATCGCAGTGACAGCCTGTCACTGCGATCTCAGACTTAGCAGATCGCGGTCACTGACCCCAGGGGGACTGCCTGGGGGGCCAGGTAAGTCCCCCGACCGCGATCTGCAGAAGGGGAAAGCCGCCGGCCGCATGTGTCAGCCGATTTGAAATCGGCTGACACATGCTGAATACTGGTCGCAGTGACAGCCTGTCACTGCGATCAGAGACTGCAGATCGCGGTCACCGGCCACAGGGGGGGTTGCCTGGGGGGCCAGGCATCCCCCCAGACCGCGATCTGCAGCGGGCGATTAGCGCCGGCCACGTGGGCGGCCATTATGGCGAGGACGTACTATTACGCCCGCCGGCGTTTAGAGCCGGTTCCTGCAGGGCGTAATAGTACGTCCTCCGGATTTAAGGGGTTAATATAAGATGTTAGCTTTGAAAGGTGATATCAGAAGCACCAGGAAATATATATATTGATGGTGGCATGCCAACATCTTCTCTTTGGAGCACTTGAAGGGTTTTGCTATAAGTGATTTTTGCTGACTATATTAAACACAGTTCGAAGCTACGTGTTTCAAAAGAAAAAACACCAAATGCTTGGGCTCGTCCGGGATTTGAACCCGGGACCTCTCGCACCCTAAGCGAGAATCATACCCCTAGACCAACGAGCCATTACATTAGTTGGGTTTTAGGAAAAAAATTGCCAGACTAACGCGCCAGACAGCGTTTGTGTTCTCAAAATAGAAACAAAGTTTTCGTTTTGAAGTGAGGATTTTAAAATTCCTCAATAGGATCTGTTTTTCCAATATCATTTTCATTGTATGGGTGAATTAACAGTTGAGGTTTATGTACGATGGTGATAAATCATATTGACTGTTGTCAAAGTTGAGTCTGCTTCTGGTCAAATTGCTGGGGAAGACTTAAAATGTCCATTCATTTCTTAATTGTTTATGAGGGCTTTGTTGGTTTAGGAGAAATTTGTGGTTCTAATATATGTTGGAAAAGCACATGAAGGATTTAACTTTCTTTCTCATATTCTGCATGCTATCACCATGTTGAAAATAAAGTAAAGATGTGCAGAGGAGAAATTAATTATAAATAGTCTTGTGCAAAATAATGTTTGGGGAGGTTGGCCTGGTTCCATAACTTGAATCCACAGTCGAACGTAACGACTGCCTTGAATTTACCTTTACAGTTTTATTCATCGATACATTCAGGCGTGTACTGGAAGGAATTTGATTCAAACCTACCCTCTCCATCACATATTTGCACAAGTCTAAGTATGAATAAAAATAGAATTCCGTATGTCAAAACATATATTTTTTTCCCCTTTGTTTGTTGTTAACAAAGATTTTGCAGTCTTAAGAAAGACTTTGCAGTCTTAAAAGCGTCATCTGAGCAGTTAGGACTTGCATTAATGACTTACGATAAGCCATTGATTTTAAATGGTTGATAATGAAAACGACACATTTTTTATGATTTCTCTCATACATTTCTAAGTAAAAGCTAAACGAGTATTAATATAAGATGTTAGCTTTGAAAGGTGATATCAGAAGCACCAGGAAATATATATATTGATGGTGGCATGCCAACATCTTCTCTTTGGAGCACTTGAAGGGTTTTGCTATAAGTGATTTTTGCTGACTATATTAAACACAGTTCGAAGCTACGTGTTTCAAAAGAAAAAACACCAAATGCTTGGGCTCGTCCGGGATTTGAACCCGGGACCTCTCGCACCCTAAGCGAGAATCATACCCCTAGACCAACGAGCCATTACATTAGTTAGGTTTTAGGAAAAAAATTGCCAGACTAACGCGCCAGACAGCGTTTGTGTTCTCAAAATAGAAACAAAGTTTTCGTTTTGAAGTGAGGATTTTAAAATTCCTCAATAGGATCTGTTTTTCCAATATCATTTTCATTGTATGGGTGAATTAACAGTTGAGGTTTATGTACGATGGTGATAAATCATATTGACTGTTGTCAAAGTTGAGTCTGCTTCTGGTCAAATTGCTGGGGAAGACTTAAAATGTCCATTCATTTCTTAATTGTTTATGAGGGCTTTGTTGGTTTAGGAGAAATTTGTGGTTCTAATATATGTTGGAAAAGCACATGAAGGATTTAACTTTCTTTCTCATATTCTGCATGCTATCACCATGTTGAAAATAAAGTAAAGATGTGCAGAGGAGAAATTAATTATAAATAGTCTTGTGCAAAATAATGTTTGGGGAGGTTGGCCTGGTTCCATAACTTGAATCCACAGTTGAACGTAATGACTGCCTTGAATTTACCTTTACAGTTTTATTCATCGATACATTCAGGCGTGTACTGGAAGGAATTTGATTCAAACCTACCCTCTCCATCACATATTTGCACAAGTCTAAGTATGAATAAAAATAGAATTCCGTATGTCAAAACATATATTTTTTTCCCCTTTGTTTGTTGTTAACAAAGATTTTGCAGTCTTAAGAAAGACTTTGCAGTCTTAAAAGCGTCATCTGAGCAGTTAGGACTTGCATTAATGACTTACGATAAACCATTGATTTTAAATGGTTGATAATGAAAACGACACATTTTTTATGATTTCTCTCATACATTTCTAAGTAAAAGCTAAACGAGTATTAATATAAGATGTTAGCTTTGAAAGGTGATATCAGAAGCACCAGGAAATATATATATTGATGGTGGCATGCCAACATCTTCTCTTTGGAGCACTTGAAGGGTTTTGCTATAAGTGATTTTTGCTGACTATATTAAACACAGTTCGAAGCTACGTGTTTCAAAAGAAAAAACACCAAATGCTTGGGCTCGTCCGGGATTTGAACCCGGGACCTCTCGCACCCTAAGCGAGAATCATACCCCTAGACCAACGAGCCATTACATTAGTTGGGTTTTAGGAAAAAAATTGCCAGACTAACGCGCCAGACAGCGTTTGTGTTCTCAAAATAGAAACAAAGTTTTCGTTTTGAAGTGAGGATTTTAAAATTCCTCAATAGGATCTGTTTTTCCAATATCATTTTCATTGTATGGGTGAATTAACAGTTGAGGTTTATGTACGATGGTGATAAATCATATTGACTGTTGTCAAAGTTGAGTCTGCTTCTGGTCAAATTGCTGGGGAAGACTTAAAATGTCCATTCATTTCTTAATTGTTTATGAGGGCTTTGTTGGTTTAGGAGAAATTTGTGGTTCTAATATATGTTGGAAAAGCACATGAAGGATTTAACTTTCTTTCTCATATTCTGCATGCTATCACCATGTTGAAAATAAAGTAAAGATGTGCAGAGGAGAAATTAATTATAAATAGTCTTGTGCAAAATAATGTTTGGGGAGGTTGGCCTGGTTCCATAACTTGAATCCACAGTCGAACGTAACGACTGCCTTGAATTTACCTTTACAGTTTTATTCATCGATACATTCAGGCGTGTACTGGAAGGAATTTGATTCAAACCTACCCTCTCCATCACATATTTGCACAAGTCTAAGTATGAATAAAAATAGAATTCCGTATGTCAAAACATATATTTTTTTCCCCTTTGTTTGTTGTTAACAAAGATTTTGCAGTCTTAAGAAAGACTTTGCAGTCTTAAAAGCGTCATCTGAGCAGTTAGGACTTGCATTAATGACTTACGATAAGCCATTGATTTTAAATGGTTGATAATGAAAACGACACATTTTTTATGATTTCTCTCATACATTTCTAAGTAAAAGCTAAACGAGTATTAATATAAGATGTTAGCTTTGAAAGGTGATATCAGAAGCACCAGGAAATATATATATTGATGGTGGCATGCCAACATCTTCTCTTTGGAGCACTTGAAGGGTTTTGCTATAAGTGATTTTTGCTGACTATATTAAACACAGTTCGAAGCTACGTGTTTCAAAAGAAAAAACACCAAATGCTTGGGCTCGTCCGGGATTTGAACCCGGGACCTCTCGCACCCTAAGCGAGAATCATACCCCTAGACCAACGAGCCATTACATTAGTTGGGTTTTAGGAAAAAAATTGCCAGACTAACGCGCCAGACAGCGTTTGTGTTCTCAAAATAGAAACAAAGTTTTCGTTTTGAAGTGAGGATTTTAAAATTCCTCAATAGGATCTGTTTTTCCAATATCATTTTCATTGTATGGGTGAATTAACAGTTGAGGTTTATGTACGATGGTGATAAATCATATTGACTGTTGTCAAAGTTGAGTCTGCTTCTGGTCAAATTGCTGGGGAAGACTTAAAATGTCCATTCATTTCTTAATTGTTTATGAGGGCTTTGTTGGTTTAGGAGAAATTTGTGGTTCTAATATATGTTGGAAAAGCACATGAAGGATTTAACTTTCTTTCTCATATTCTGCATGCTATCACCATGTTGAAAATAAAGTAAAGATGTGCAGAGGAGAAATTAATTATAAATAGTCTTGTGCAAAATAATGTTTGGGGAGGTTGGCCTGGTTCCATAACTTGAATCCACAGTTGAACGTAATGACTGCCTTGAATTTACCTTTACAGTTTTATTCATCGATACATTCAGGCGTGTACTGGAAGGAATTTGATTCAAACCTACCCTCTCCATCACATATTTGCACAAGTCTAAGTATGAATAAAAATAGAATTCCGTATGTCAAAACATATATTTTTTTCCCCTTTGTTTGTTGTTAACAAAGATTTTGCAGTCTTAAGAAAGACTTTGCAGTCTTAAAAGCGTCATCTGAGCAGTTAGGACTTGCATTAATGACTTACGATAAACCATTGATTTTAAATGGTTGATAATGAAAACGACACATTTTTTATGATTTCTCTCATACATTT
>NC_086322.1:7314775-7444775 GCF_036172605.1 Pelobates fuscus
AGCCCTCATAAACAATTAAGAAATGAATGGACATTTTAAGTCTTCCCCAGCAATTTGACCAGAAGCAGACTCAACTTTGACAACAGTCAATATGATTTATCACCATCGTACATAAACCTCAACTGTTAATTCACCCATACAATGAAAATGATATTGGAAAAACAGATCCTATTGAGGAATTTTAAAATCCTCACTTCAAAACGAAAACTTTGTTTCTATTTTGAGAACACAAACGCTGTCTGGCGCGTTAGTCTGGCAATTTTTTTCCTAAAACCCAACTAATGTAATGGCTCGTTGGTCTAGGGGTATGATTCTCGCTTAGGGTGCGAGAGGTCCCGGGTTCAAATCCCGGACGAGCCCAAGCATTTGGTATTTTTTTCTTTTGAAACACGTAGCTTCGAACTGTGTTTAATATAGTCAGCAAAAATCACTTATAGCAAAACCCTTCAAGTGCTCCAAAGAGAAGATGTTGGCATGCCACCATCAAAATATATATTTCCTGGTGCTTCTGATATCACCTTTCAAAGCTAACATCTTATATTAATACTCGTTTAGCTTTTACTTAGAAATGTATGAGAGAAATCATAAAAAATGTGTCGTTTTCATTATCAACCATTTAAAATCAATGATTTATCGTAAGTCATTAATGCAAGTCCTAACTGCTCAGATGACACTTTTAACCCCTTAAGGACACATGACATGTCTGACACGTCATGATCCCCTTTTATTCCAGAAGTTTGGTCCTTAAGGGGTTAAGACTGCAAAGTCTTTCTTAAGACTGCAAAATCTTTGTTAACAACAAACAAAGGGGAAAAAATACATGTTTTGACATACGGAATTCTATTTTTATTCATACTTAGACTTGTGCAAATATGTGATTGAGAGGGTAGGTTTGAATCAAATTCCTTCAAGTACACGCCTGAATGTATCGATGAATAAAACTGTAAAGGTAAATTCAAGGCAGTCATTACGTTCGACTGTGGATTCAAGTTATGGAACCAGGCCAACCTCCCCAAACATTATTTTGCACAAGACTATTTATAATTAATTTCTCCTCTGCACATCTTTACTTTATTTTCAACATGGTGATAGCATGCAGAATATGAGAAAGAAAGTTAAATCCTTCATGTGCTTTTCCAACATATATTAGAACCACAAATTTCTCCTAAACCAACAAAGCCCTCATAAACAATTAAGAAATGAATGGACATTTTAAGTCTTCCCCAGCAATTTGACCAGAAGCAGACTCAACTTTGACAACAGTCAATATGATTTATCACCATCGTACATAAACCTCAACTGTTAATTCACCCATACAATGAAAATGATATTGGAAAAACAGATCCTATTGAGGAATTTTAAAATCCTCACTTCAAAACGAAAACTTTGTTTCTATTTTGAGAACACAAACGCTGTCTGGCGCGTTAGTCTGGCAATTTTTTTCCTAAAACCCAACTAATGTAATGGCTCGTTGGTCTAGGGGTATGATTCTCGCTTAGGGTGCGAGAGGTCCTGGGTTCAAATCCCGGACGAGCCCAAGCATTTGGTGTTTTTTCTTTTGAAACACGTAGCTTCGAACTGTGTTTAATATAGTCAGCAAAAATCACTTATAGCAAAACCCTTCAAGTGCTCCAAAGAGAAGATGTTGGCATGCCACCATCAATATATATATTTCCTGGTGCTTCTGATATCACCTTTCAAAGCTAACATCTTATATTAATACTCGTTTAGCTTTTACTTAGAAATGTATGAGAGAAATCATAAAAAATGTGTCGTTTTCATTATCAACCATTTAAAATCAATGGTTTATCGTAAGTCATTAATGCAAGTCCTAACTGCTCAGATGACGCTTTTAAGACTGCAAAGTCTTTCTTAAGACTGCAAAATCTTTGTTAACAACAAACAAAGGGGAAAAAATATATGTTTTGACATACGGAATTCTATTTTTATTCATACTTAGACTTGTGCAAATATGTGATGGAGAGGGTAGGTTTGAATCAAATTCCTTCCAGTACACGCCTGAATGTATCGATGAATAAAACTGTAAAGGTAAATTCAAGGCAGTCGTTACGTTCGACTGTGGATTCAAGTTATGGAACCAGGCCAACCTCCCCAAACATTATTTTTCACAAGACTATTTATAATTAATTTCTCCTCTGCACATCTTTACTTTATTTTCAACATGGTGATAGCATGCAGAATATGAGAAAGAAAGTTAAATCCTTCATGTGCTTTTCCAACATATATTAGAACCACAAATTTCTCCTAAACCAACAAAGCCCTCATAAACAATTAAGAAATGAATGGACATTTTAAGTCTTCCCCAGCAATTTGACCAGAAGCAGACTCAACTTTGACAACAGTCAATATGATTTATCACCATCGTACATAAACCTCAACTGTTAATTCACCCATACAATAAAAATGATATTGGAAAAACAGATCCTATTGAGGAATTTTAAAATCCTCACTTCAAAACGAAAACTTTGTTTCTATTTTGAGAACACAAACGCTGTCTGGCGCGTTAGTCTGGCAATTTTTTTCCTAAAACCCAACTAATGTAATGGCTCGTTGGTCTAGGGGTATGATTCTCGCTTAGGGTGCGAGAGGTCCCGGGTTCAAATCCCGGACGAGCCCAAGCATTTGGTGTTTTTTCTTTTGAAACACGTAGCTTCGAACTGTGTTTAATATAGTCAGCAAAAATCACTTATAGCAAAACCCTTCAAGTGCTCCAAAGAGAAGATGTTGGCATGCCACCATCAATATATATATTTCCTGGTGCTTCTGATATCACCTTTCAAAGCTAACATCTTATATTAATACTCGTTTAGCTTTTACTTAGAAATGTATGAGAGAAATCATAAAAAATGTGTCGTTTTCATTATCAACCATTTAAAATCAATGGTTTATCGTAAGTCATTAATGCAAGTCCTAACTGCTCAGATGACGCTTTTAAGACTGCAAAGTCTTTCTTAAGACTGCAAAATCTTTGTTAACAACAAACAAAGGGGAAAAAATATATGTTTTGACATACGGAATTCTATTTTTATTCATACTTAGACTTGTGCAAATATGTGATGGAGAGGGTAGGTTTGAATCAAATTCCTTCCAGTACACGCCTGAATGTATCGATGAATAAAACTGTAAAGGTAAATTCAAGGCAGTCGTTACGTTCGACTGTGGATTCAAGTTATGGAACCAGGCCAACCTCCCCAAACATTATTTTGCACAAGACTATTTATAATTAATTTCTCCTCTGCACAACTTTACTTTATTTTCAACATGGTGATAGCATGCAGAATATGAGAAAGAAAGTTAAATCCTTCATGTGCTTTTCCAACATATATTAGAACCACAAATTTCTCCTAAACCAACAAAGCCCTCATAAACAATTAAGAAATGAATGGACATTTTAAGTCTTCCCCAGCAATTTGACCAGAAGCAGACTCAACTTTGACAACAGTCAATATGATTTATCACCATTGTACATAAACCTCAACTGTTAATTCACCCATACAATGAAAATGATATTGGAAAAACAGATCCTATTGAGGAATTTTTAAATCCTCACTTCAAAACGAAAACTTTGTTTCTATTTTGAGAACACAAACGCTGTCTGGCGCGTTAGTCTGGCAATTTTTTTCCTAAAACCCAACTAATGTAATGGCTCGTTGGTCTAGGGGTATGATTCTCGCTTAGGGTGCGAGAGGTCCCGGGTTCAAATCCCGGACGAGCCCAAGCATTTGGTGTTTTTTCTTTTGAAACACGTAGCTTCGAACTGTGTTTAATATAGTCAGCAAAAATCACTTATAGCAAAACCCTTCAAGTGCTCCAAAGAGAAGATGTTGGCATGCCACCATCAATATATATATTTCCTGGTGCTTCTGATATCACCTTTCAAAGCTAACATCTTATATTAATACTCGTTTAGCTTTTACTTAGAAATGTATGAGAGAAATCATAAAAAATGTGTCGTTTTCATTATCAACCATTTAAAATCAATGGTTTATCGTAAGTCATTAATGCAAGTCCTAACTGCTCCGATGACGCTTTTAAGACTGCAAAGTCTTTCTTAAGACTGCAAAATCTTTGTTAACAACAAACAAAGGGGAAAAAATACATGTTTTGACATACGGAATTCTATTTTTATTCATACTTAGACTTGTGCAAATATGTGATGGAGAGGGTAGGTTTGAATCAAATTCCTTCCAGTACACGCCTGAATGTATCGATGAATAAAACTGTAAAGGTAAATTCAAGGCAGTCGTTACGTTCGACTGTGGATTCAAGTTATGGAACCAGGCCAACCTCCCCAAACATTATTTTGCACAAGACTATTTATAATTAATTTCTCCTCTGCACATCTTTACTTTATTTTCAACATGGTGATAGCATGCAGAATATGAGAAAGAAAGTTAAATCCTTCATGTGCTTTTCCAACATATATTAGAACCACAAATTTCTCCTAAACCAACAAAGCCCTCATAAACAATTAAGAAATGAATGGACATTTTAAGTCTTCCCCAGCAATTTGACCAGAAGCAGACTCAACTTTGACAACAGTCAATATGATTTATCACCATCGTACATAAACCTCAACTGTTAATTCACCCATACAATGAAAATGATATTGGAAAAACAGATCCTATTGAGGAATTTTAAAATCCTCACTTCAAAACGAAAACTTTGTTTCTATTTTGAGAACACAAACGCTGTCTGGCGCGTTAGTCTGGCAATTTTTTTCCTAAAACCCAACTAATGTAATGGCTCGTTGGTCTAGGGGTATGATTCTCGCTTAGGGTGCGAGAGGTCCCGGGTTCAAATCCCGGACGAGCCCAAGCATTTGGTGTTTTTTCTTTTGAAACACGTAGCTTCGAACTGTGTTTAATATAGTCAGCAAAAATCACTTATAGCAAAACCCTTCAAGTGCTCCAAAGAGTAGATGTTGGCATGCCACCATCAATATATATATTTCCTGGTGCTTCTGATATCACCTTTCAAAGCTAACATCTTATATTAATACTCGTTTAGCTTTTACTTAGAAATGTATGAGAGAAATCATAAAAAATGTGTCGTTTTCATTATCAACCATTTAAAATCAATGGTTTATCGTAAGTCATTAATGCAAGTCCTAACTGCTCAGATGACGCTTTTAAGACTGCAAAGTCTTTCTTAAGACTGCAAAATCTTTGTTAACAACAAACAAAGGGGAAAAAATACATGTTTTGACATACGGAATTCTATTTTTATTCATACTTAGACTTGTGCAAATATGTGATGGAGAGGGTAGGTTTGAATCAAATTCCTTCCAGTACACGCCTGAATGTATCGATGAATAAAACTGTAAAGGTAAATTCAAGGCAGTCGTTACGTTCGACTGTGGATTCAAGTTATGGAACCAGGCCAACCTCCCCAAACATTATTTTGCAGAAGACTATTTATAATTAATTTCTCCTCTGCACATCTTTACTTTATTTTCAACATGGTGATAGCATGCAGAATATGAGAAAGAAAGTTAAATCCTTCATGTGCTTTTCCAACATATATTAGAACCACAAATTTCTCCTAAACCAACAAAGCCCTCATAAACAATTAAGAAATGAATGGACATTTTAAGTTTCCCCAGCAATTTGACCAGAAGCAGACTCAACTTTGACAACAGTCAATATGATTTATCACCATTGTACATAAACCTCAACTGTTAATTCACCCATACAATGAAAATGATATTGGAAAAACAGATCCTATTGAGGAATTTTAAAATCCTCACTTCAAAACGAAAACTTTGTTTCTATTTTGAGAACACAAACGCTGTCTGGCGCGTTAGTCTGGCAATTTTTTTCCTAAAACCCAACTAATGTAATGGCTCGTTGGTCTAGGGGTATGATTCTCGCTTAGGGTGCGAGAGGTCCCGGGTTCAAATCCCGGACGAGCCCAAGCATTTGGTGTTTTTTCTTTTGAAACACGTAGCTTCGAACTGTGTTTAATATAGTCAGCAAAAATCACTTATAGCAAAACCCTTCAAGTGCTCCAAAGAGAAGATGTTGGCATGCCACCATCAATATATATATTTCCTGGTGCTTCTGATATCACCTTTCAAAGCTAACATCTTATATTAATACTCGTTTAGCTTTTACTTAGAAATGTATGAGAGAAATCATAAAAAATGTGTCGTTTTCATTATCAACCATTTAAAATCAATGGTTTATCGTAAGTCATTAATGCAAGTCCTAACTGCTCCGATGACGCTTTTAAGACTGCAAAGTCTTTCTTAAGACTGCAAAATCTTTGTTAACAACAAACAAAGGGGAAAAAATACATGTTTTGACATACGGAATTCTATTTTTATTCATACTTAGACTTGTGCAAATATGTGATGGAGAGGGTAGGTTTGAATCAAATTCCTTCCAGTACACGCCTGAATGTATCGATGAATAAAACTGTAAAGGTAAATTCAAGGCAGTCGTTACGTTCGACTGTGGATTCAAGTTATGGAACCAGGCCAACCTCCCCAAACATTATTTTGCACAAGACTATTTATAATTAATTTCTCCTCTGCACATCTTTACTTTATTTTCAACATGGTGATAGCATGCAGAATATGAGAAAGAAAGTTAAATCCTTCATGTGCTTTTCCAACATATATTAGAACCACAAATTTCTCCTAAACCAACAAAGCCCTCATAAACAATTAAGAAATGAATGGACATTTTAAGTCTTCCCCAGCAATTTGACCAGAAGCAGACTCAACTTTGACAACAGTCAATATGATTTATCACCATCGTACATAAACCTCAACTGTTAATTCACCCATACAATGAAAATGATATTGGAAAAACAGATCCTATTGAGGAATTTTAAAATCCTCACTTCAAAACGAAAACTTTGTTTCTATTTTGAGAACACAAACGCTGTCTGGCGCGTTAGTCTGGCAATTTTTTTCCTAAAACCCAACTAATGTAATGGCTCGTTGGTCTAGGGGTATGATTCTCGCTTAGGGTGCGAGAGGTCCCGGGTTCAAATCCCGGACGAGCCCAAGCATTTGGTGTTTTTTCTTTTGAAACACGTAGCTTCGAACTGTGTTTAATATAGTCAGCAAAAATCACTTATAGCAAAACCCTTCAAGTGCTCCAAAGAGAAGATGTTGGCATGCCACCATCAATATATATATTTCCTGGTGCTTCTGATATCACCTTTCAAAGCTAACATCTTATATTAATACTCGTTTAGCTTTTACTTAGAAATGTATGAGAGAAATCATAAAAAATGTGTCGTTTTCATTATCAACCATTTAAAATCAATGATTTATCGTAAGTCATTAATGCAAGTCCTAACTGCTCAGATGACGCTTTTAACCCCTTAAGGACACATGACATGTCTGACACGTCATGATCCCCTTTTATTCCAGAAGTTTGGTCCTTAAGGGGTTAAGACTGCAAAGTCTTTCTTAAGACTGCAAAATCTTTGTTAACAACAAACGGGAAAAAATACATGTTTTGACATACGGAATTCTATTTTTATTCATACTTAGACTCGTGCAAATATGTGATGGAGAGGGTAGGTTTGAATCAAATTCCTTCAAGTACACGCCTGAATGTATCGATGAATAAAACTGTAAAGGTAAATTCAAGGCAGTCATTACGTTCGACTGTGGATTCAAGTTATGGAACCAGGTCAACCTCCCCAAACATTATTTTGCACAAGACTATTTATAATTAATTTCTCCTCTGCACATCTTTACTTTATTTTCAACATGGTGATAGCATGCAGAATATGAGAAAGAAAGTTAAATCCTTCATGTGCTTTTCCAACATATATTAGAACCACAAATTTCTCCTAAACCAACAAAGCCCTCATAAACAATTAAGAAATGAATGGACATTTTAAGTCTTCCCCAGCAATTTGACCAGAAGCAGACTCAACTTTGACAACAGTCAATATGATTTATCACCATCGTACATAAACCTCAACTGTTAATTCACCCATACAATGAAAATTATATTGGAAAAACAGATCCTATTGAGGAATTTTAAAATCCTCACTTCAAAACGAAAACTTTGTTTCTATTTTGAGAACACAAACGCTGTCTGGCGCGTTAGTCTGGCAATTTTTTTCCTAAAACCCAACTAATGTAATGGCTCGTTGGTCTAGGGGTATGATTCTCGCTTAGGGTGCGAGAGGTCCCGGGTTCAAATCCTGGACGAGCCCAAGCATTTGGTGTTTTTTCTTTTGAAACACGTAGCTTCGAACTGTGTTTAATATAGTCAGCAAAAATCACTTATAGCAAAACCCTTCAAGTGCTCCAAAGAGAAGATGTTGGCATGCCACCATCAATATATATATTTCCTGGTGCTTCTGATATCACCTTTCAAAGCTAACATCTTATATTAATACTCGTTTAGCTTTTACTTAGAAATGTATGAGAGAAATCATAAAAAATGTGTCGTTTTCATTATCAACCATTTAAAATCAATGATTTATCGTAAGTCATTAATGCAAGTCCTAACTGCTCAGATGACGCTTTTAACCCCTTAAGGACACATGACATGTCTGACACGTCATGATCCCCTTTTATTCCAGAAGTTTGGTCCTTAAGGGGTTAAGACTGCAAAGTCTTTCTTAAGACTGCAAAATCTTTGTTAACAACAAACGGGAAAAAATACATGTTTTGACATACGGAATTCTATTTTTATTCATACTTAGACTCGTGCAAATATGTGATGGAGAGGGTAGGTTTGAATCAAATTCCTTCAAGTACACGCCTGAATGTATCGATGAATAAAACTGTAAAGGTAAATTCAAGGCAGTCATTACGTTCGACTGTGGATTCAAGTTATGGAACCAGGTCAACCTCCCCAAACATTATTTTGCACAAGACTATTTATAATTAATTTCTCCTCTGCACATCTTTACTTTATTTTCAACATGGTGATAGCATGCAGAATATGAGAAAGAAAGTTAAATCCTTCATGTGCTTTTCCAACATATATTAGAACCACAAATTTCTCCTAAACCAACAAAGCCCTCATAAACAATTAAGAAATGAATGGACATTTTAAGTCTTCCCCAGCAATTTGACCAGAAGCAGACTCAACTTTGACAACAGTCAATATGATTTATCACCATCGTACATAAACCTCAACTGTTAATTCACCCATACAATGAAAATTATATTGGAAAAACAGATCCTATTGAGGAATTTTAAAATCCTCACTTCAAAACGAAAACTTTGTTTCTATTTTGAGAACACAAACGCTGTCTGGCGCGTTAGTCTGGCAATTTTTTTCCTAAAACCCAACTAATGTAATGGCTCGTTGGTCTAGGGGTATGATTCTCGCTTAGGGTGCGAGAGGTCCCGGGTTCAAATCCTGGACGAGCCCAAGCATTTGGTGTTTTTTCTTTTGAAACACGTAGCTTCGAACTGTGTTTAATATAGTCAGCAAAAATCACTTATAGCAAAACCCTTCAAGTGCTCCAAAGAGAAGATGTTGGCATGCCACCATCAATATATATATTTCCTGGTGCTTCTGATATCACCTTTCAAAGCTAACATCTTATATTAATACTCGTTTAGCTTTTACTTAGAAATGTATGAGAGAAATCATAAAAAATGTGTCGTTTTCATTATCAACCATTTAAAATCAATGGTTTATCGTAAGTCATTAATGCAAGTCCTAACTGCTCAGATGACGCTTTTAAGACTGCAAAGTCTTTCTTAAGACTGCAAAATCTTTGTTAACAACAAACAAAGGGGAAAAAAATATATGTTTTGACATACGGAATTCTATTTTTATTCATACTTAGACTTGTGCAAATATGTGATGGAGAGGGTAGGTTTGAATCAAATTCCTTCCAGTACACGCCTGAATGTATCGATGAATAAAACTGTAAAGGTAAATTCAAGGCAGTCGTTACGTTCGACTGTGGATTCAAGTTATGGAACCAGGCCAACCTCCCCAAACATTATTTTGCACAAGACTATTTATAATTAATTTCTCCTCTGCACATCTTTACTTTATTTTCAACATGGTGATAGCATGCAGAATATGAGAAAGAAAGTTAAATCCTTCATGTGCTTTTCCAACATATATTAGAACCACAAATTTCTCCTAAACCAACAAAGCCCTCATAAACAATTAAGAAATGAATGGACATTTTAAGTCTTCCCCAGCAATTTGACCAGAAGCAGACTCAACTTTGACAACAGTCAATATGATTTATCACCATCGTACATAAACCTCAACTGTTAATTCACCCATACAATGAAAATGATATTGGAAAAACAGATCCTATTGAGGAATTTTAAAATCCTCACTTCAAAACGAAAACTTTGTTTCTATTTTGAGAACACAAACGCTGTCTGGCGCGTTAGTCTGGCAATTTTTTTCCTAAAACCCAACTAATGTAATGGCTCGTTGGTCTAGGGGTATGATTCTCGCTTAGGGTGCGAGAGGTCCCGGGTTCAAATCCCGGACGAGCCCAAGCATTTGGTGTTTTTTCTTTTGAAACACGTAGCTTCGAACTGTGTTTAATATAGTCAGCAAAAATCACTTATAGCAAAACCCTTCAAGTGCTCCAAAGAGTAGATGTTGGCATGCCACCATCAATATATATATTTCCTGGTGCTTCTGATATCACCTTTCAAAGCTAACATCTTATATTAATACTCGTTTAGCTTTTACTTAGAAATGTATGAGAGAAATCATAAAAAATGTGTCGTTTTCATTATCAACCATTTAAAATCAATGGTTTATCGTAAGTCATTAATGCAAGTCCTAACTGCTCAGATGACGCTTTTAAGACTGCAAAGTCTTTCTTAAGACTGCAAAATCTTTGTTAACAACAAACAAAGGGGAAAAAATACATGTTTTGACATACGGAATTCTATTTTTATTCATACTTAGACTTGTGCAAATATGTGATGGAGAGGGTAGGTTTGAATCAAATTCCTTCCAGTACACGCCTGAATGTATCGATGAATAAAACTGTAAAGGTAAATTCAAGGCAGTCGTTACGTTCGACTGTGGATTCAAGTTATGGAACCAGGCCAACCTCCCCAAACATTATTTTGCAGAAGACTATTTATAATTAATTTCTCCTCTGCACATCTTTACTTTATTTTCAACATGGTGATAGCATGCAGAATATGAGAAAGAAAGTTAAATCCTTCATGTGCTTTTCCAACATATATTAGAACCACAAATTTCTCCTAAACCAACAAAGCCCTCATAAACAATTAAGAAATGAATGGACATTTTAAGTTTCCCCAGCAATTTGACCAGAAGCAGACTCAACTTTGACAACAGTCAATATGATTTATCACCATTGTACATAAACCTCAACTGTTAATTCACCCATACAATGAAAATGATATTGGAAAAACAGATCCTATTGAGGAATTTTAAAATCCTCACTTCAAAACGAAAACTTTGTTTCTATTTTGAGAACACAAACGCTGTCTGGCGCGTTAGTCTGGCAATTTTTTTCCTAAAACCCAACTAATGTAATGGCTCGTTGGTCTAGGGGTATGATTCTCGCTTAGGGTGCGAGAGGTCCCGGGTTCAAATCCCGGACGAGCCCAAGCATTTGGTGTTTTTTCTTTTGAAACACGTAGCTTCGAACTGTGTTTAATATAGTCAGCAAAAATCACTTATAGCAAAACCCTTCAAGTGCTCCAAAGAGAAGATGTTGGCATGCCACCATCAATATATATATTTCCTGGTGCTTCTGATATCACCTTTCAAAGCTAACATCTTATATTAATACTCGTTTAGCTTTTACTTAGAAATGTATGAGAGAAATCATAAAAAATGTGTCGTTTTCATTATCAACCATTTAAAATCAATGGTTTATCGTAAGTCATTAATGCAAGTCCTAACTGCTCCGATGACGCTTTTAAGACTGCAAAGTCTTTCTTAAGACTGCAAAATCTTTGTTAACAACAAACAAAGGGGAAAAAATACATGTTTTGACATACGGAATTCTATTTTTATTCATACTTAGACTTGTGCAAATATGTGATGGAGAGGGTAGGTTTGAATCAAATTCCTTCCAGTACACGCCTGAATGTATCGATGAATAAAACTGTAAAGGTAAATTCAAGGCAGTCGTTACGTTCGACTGTGGATTCAAGTTATGGAACCAGGCCAACCTCCCCAAACATTATTTTGCACAAGACTATTTATAATTAATTTCTCCTCTGCACATCTTTACTTTATTTTCAACATGGTGATAGCATGCAGAATATGAGAAAGAAAGTTAAATCCTTCATGTGCTTTTCCAACATATATTAGAACCACAAATTTCTCCTAAACCAACAAAGCCCTCATAAACAATTAAGAAATGAATGGACATTTTAAGTCTTCCCCAGCAATTTGACCAGAAGCAGACTCAACTTTGACAACAGTCAATATGATTTATCACCATCGTACATAAACCTCAACTGTTAATTCACCCATACAATGAAAATGATATTGGAAAAACAGATCCTATTGAGGAATTTTAAAATCCTCACTTCAAAACGAAAACTTTGTTTCTATTTTGAGAACACAAACGCTGTCTGGCGCGTTAGTCTGGCAATTTTTTTCCTAAAACCCAACTAATGTAATGGCTCGTTGGTCTAGGGGTATGATTCTCGCTTAGGGTGCGAGAGGTCCCGGGTTCAAATCCCGGACGAGCCCAAGCATTTGGTGTTTTTTCTTTTGAAACACGTAGCTTCGAACTGTGTTTAATATAGTCAGCAAAAATCACTTATAGCAAAACCCTTCAAGTGCTCCAAAGAGAAGATGTTGGCATGCCACCATCAATATATATATTTCCTGGTGCTTCTGATATCACCTTTCAAAGCTAACATCTTATATTAATACTCGTTTAGCTTTTACTTAGAAATGTATGAGAGAAATCATAAAAAATGTGTCGTTTTCATTATCAACCATTTAAAATCAATGATTTATCGTAAGTCATTAATGCAAGTCCTAACTGCTCAGATGACGCTTTTAACCCCTTAAGGACACATGACATGTCTGACACGTCATGATCCCCTTTTATTCCAGAAGTTTGGTCCTTAAGGGGTTAAGACTGCAAAGTCTTTCTTAAGACTGCAAAATCTTTGTTAACAACAAACGGGAAAAAATACATGTTTTGACATACGGAATTCTATTTTTATTCATACTTAGACTCGTGCAAATATGTGATGGAGAGGGTAGGTTTGAATCAAATTCCTTCAAGTACACGCCTGAATGTATCGATGAATAAAACTGTAAAGGTAAATTCAAGGCAGTCATTACGTTCGACTGTGGATTCAAGTTATGGAACCAGGTCAACCTCCCCAAACATTATTTTGCACAAGACTATTTATAATTAATTTCTCCTCTGCACATCTTTACTTTATTTTCAACATGGTGATAGCATGCAGAATATGAGAAAGAAAGTTAAATCCTTCATGTGCTTTTCCAACATATATTAGAACCACAAATTTCTCCTAAACCAACAAAGCCCTCATAAACAATTAAGAAATGAATGGACATTTTAAGTCTTCCCCAGCAATTTGACCAGAAGCAGACTCAACTTTGACAACAGTCAATATGATTTATCACCATCGTACATAAACCTCAACTGTTAATTCACCCATACAATGAAAATTATATTGGAAAAACAGATCCTATTGAGGAATTTTAAAATCCTCACTTCAAAACGAAAACTTTGTTTCTATTTTGAGAACACAAACGCTGTCTGGCGCGTTAGTCTGGCAATTTTTTTCCTAAAACCCAACTAATGTAATGGCTCGTTGGTCTAGGGGTATGATTCTCGCTTAGGGTGCGAGAGGTCCCGGGTTCAAATCCTGGACGAGCCCAAGCATTTGGTGTTTTTTCTTTTGAAACACGTAGCTTCGAACTGTGTTTAATATAGTCAGCAAAAATCACTTATAGCAAAACCCTTCAAGTGCTCCAAAGAGAAGATGTTGGCATGCCACCATCAATATATATATTTCCTGGTGCTTCTGATATCACCTTTCAAAGCTAACATCTTATATTAATACTCGTTTAGCTTTTACTTAGAAATGTATGAGAGAAATCATAAAAAATGTGTCGTTTTCATTATCAACCATTTAAAATCAATGGTTTATCGTAAGTCATTAATGCAAGTCCTAACTGCTCAGATGACGCTTTTAAGACTGCAAAGTCTTTCTTAAGACTGCAAAATCTTTGTTAACAACAAACAAAGGGGAAAAAAATATATGTTTTGACATACGGAATTCTATTTTTATTCATACTTAGACTTGTGCAAATATGTGATGGAGAGGGTAGGTTTGAATCAAATTCCTTCCAGTACACGCCTGAATGTATCGATGAATAAAACTGTAAAGGTAAATTCAAGGCAGTCGTTACGTTCGACTGTGGATTCAAGTTATGGAACCAGGCCAACCTCCCCAAACATTATTTTGCACAAGACTATTTATAATTAATTTCTCCTCTGCACATCTTTACTTTATTTTCAACATGGTGATAGCATGCAGAATATGAGAAAGAAAGTTAAATCCTTCATGTGCTTTTCCAACATATATTAGAACCACAAATTTCTCCTAAACCAACAAAGCCCTCATAAACAATTAAGAAATGAATGGACATTTTAAGTCTTCCCCAGCAATTTGACCAGAAGCAGACTCAACTTTGACAACAGTCAATATGATTTATCACCATCGTACATAAACCTCAACTGTTAATTCACCCATACAATGAAAATGATATTGGAAAAACAGATCCTATTGAGGAATTTTAAAATCCTCACTTCAAAACGAAAACTTTGTTTCTATTTTGAGAACACAAACGCTGTCTGGCGCGTTAGTCTGGCAATTTTTTTCCTAAAACCCAACTAATGTAATGGCTCGTTGGTCTAGGGGTATGATTCTCGCTTAGGGTGCGAGAGGTCCCGGGTTCAAATCCCGGACGAGCCCAAGCATTTGGTGTTTTTTCTTTTGAAACACGTAGCTTCGAACTGTGTTTAATATAGTCAGCAAAAATCACTTATAGCAAAACCCTTCAAGTGCTCCAAAGAGTAGATGTTGGCATGCCACCATCAATATATATATTTCCTGGTGCTTCTGATATCACCTTTCAAAGCTAACATCTTATATTAATACTCGTTTAGCTTTTACTTAGAAATGTATGAGAGAAATCATAAAAAATGTGTCGTTTTCATTATCAACCATTTAAAATCAATGGTTTATCGTAAGTCATTAATGCAAGTCCTAACTGCTCAGATGACGCTTTTAAGACTGCAAAGTCTTTCTTAAGACTGCAAAATCTTTGTTAACAACAAACAAAGGGGAAAAAATACATGTTTTGACATACGGAATTCTATTTTTATTCATACTTAGACTTGTGCAAATATGTGATGGAGAGGGTAGGTTTGAATCAAATTCCTTCCAGTACACGCCTGAATGTATCGATGAATAAAACTGTAAAGGTAAATTCAAGGCAGTCGTTACGTTCGACTGTGGATTCAAGTTATGGAACCAGGCCAACCTCCCCAAACATTATTTTGCAGAAGACTATTTATAATTAATTTCTCCTCTGCACATCTTTACTTTATTTTCAACATGGTGATAGCATGCAGAATATGAGAAAGAAAGTTAAATCCTTCATGTGCTTTTCCAACATATATTAGAACCACAAATTTCTCCTAAACCAACAAAGCCCTCATAAACAATTAAGAAATGAATGGACATTTTAAGTTTCCCCAGCAATTTGACCAGAAGCAGACTCAACTTTGACAACAGTCAATATGATTTATCACCATTGTACATAAACCTCAACTGTTAATTCACCCATACAATGAAAATGATATTGGAAAAACAGATCCTATTGAGGAATTTTAAAATCCTCACTTCAAAACGAAAACTTTGTTTCTATTTTGAGAACACAAACGCTGTCTGGCGCGTTAGTCTGGCAATTTTTTTCCTAAAACCCAACTAATGTAATGGCTCGTTGGTCTAGGGGTATGATTCTCGCTTAGGGTGCGAGAGGTCCCGGGTTCAAATCCCGGACGAGCCCAAGCATTTGGTGTTTTTTCTTTTGAAACACGTAGCTTCGAACTGTGTTTAATATAGTCAGCAAAAATCACTTATAGCAAAACCCTTCAAGTGCTCCAAAGAGAAGATGTTGGCATGCCACCATCAATATATATATTTCCTGGTGCTTCTGATATCACCTTTCAAAGCTAACATCTTATATTAATACTCGTTTAGCTTTTACTTAGAAATGTATGAGAGAAATCATAAAAAATGTGTCGTTTTCATTATCAACCATTTAAAATCAATGGTTTATCGTAAGTCATTAATGCAAGTCCTAACTGCTCCGATGACGCTTTTAAGACTGCAAAGTCTTTCTTAAGACTGCAAAATCTTTGTTAACAACAAACAAAGGGGAAAAAATACATGTTTTGACATACGGAATTCTATTTTTATTCATACTTAGACTTGTGCAAATATGTGATGGAGAGGGTAGGTTTGAATCAAATTCCTTCCAGTACACGCCTGAATGTATCGATGAATAAAACTGTAAAGGTAAATTCAAGGCAGTCGTTACGTTCGACTGTGGATTCAAGTTATGGAACCAGGCCAACCTCCCCAAACATTATTTTGCACAAGACTATTTATAATTAATTTCTCCTCTGCACATCTTTACTTTATTTTCAACATGGTGATAGCATGCAGAATATGAGAAAGAAAGTTAAATCCTTCATGTGCTTTTCCAACATATATTAGAACCACACATTTCTCCTAAACCAACAAAGCCCTCATAAACAATTAAGAAATGAATGGACATTTTAAGTCTTCCCCAGCAATTTGACCAGAAGCAGACTCAACTTTGACAACAGTCAATATGATTTATCACCATCGTACATAAACCTCAACTGTTAATTCACCCATACAATGAAAATTATATTGGAAAAACAGATCCTATTGAGGAATTTTAAAATCCTCACTTCAAAACGAAAACTTTGTTTCTATTTTGAGAACACAAACGCTGTCTGGCGCGTTAGTCTGGCAATTTTTTTCCTAAAACCCAACTAATGTAATGGCTCGTTGGTCTAGGGGTATGATTCTCGCTTAGGGTGCGAGAGGTCCTGGGTTCAAATCCTGGACGAGCCCAAGCATTTGGTGTTTTTTCTTTTGAAACACGTAGCTTCGAACTGTGTTTAATATAGTCAGCAAAAATCACTTATAGCAAAACCCTTCAAGTGCTCCAAAGAGAAGATGTTGGCATGCCACCATCAATATATATATTTCCTGGTGCTTCTGATATCACCTTTCAAAGCTAACATCTTATATTAATACTCGTTTAGCTTTTACTTAGAAATGTATGAGAGAAATCATAAAAAATGTGTCGTTTTCATTATCAACCATTTAAAATCAATGGTTTATCGTAAGTCATTAATGCAAGTCCTAACTGCTCAGATGACGCTTTTAAGACTGCAAAGTCTTTCTTAAGACTGCAAAATCTTTGTTAACAACAAACAAAGGGGAAAAAAATATATGTTTTGACATACGGAATTCTATTTTTATTCATACTTAGACTTGTGCAAATATGTGATGGAGAGGGTAGGTTTGAATCAAATTCCTTCCAGTACACGCCTGAATGTATCGATGAATAAAACTGTAAAGGTAAATTCAAGGCAGTCGTTACGTTCGACTGTGGATTCAAGTTATGGAACCAGGCCAACCTCCCCAAACATTATTTTGCACAAGACTATTTATAATTAATTTCTCCTCTGCACATCTTTACTTTATTTTCAACATGGTGATAGCATGCAGAATATGAGAAAGAAAGTTAAATCCTTCATGTGCTTTTCCAACATATATTAGAACCACAAATTTCTCCTAAACCAACAAAGCCCTCATAAACAATTAAGAAATGAATGGACATTTTAAGTCTTCCCCAGCAATTTGACCAGAAGCAGACTCAACTTTGACAACAGTCAATATGATTTATCACCATCGTACATAAACCTCAACTGTTAATTCACCCATACAATGAAAATGATATTGGAAAAACAGATCCTATTGAGGAATTTTAAAATCCTCACTTCAAAACGAAAACTTTGTTTCTATTTTGAGAACACAAACGCTGTCTGGCGCGTTAGTCTGGCAATTTTTTTCCTAAAACCCAACTAATGTAATGGCTCGTTGGTCTAGGGGTATGATTCTCGCTTAGGGTGCGAGAGGTCCCGGGTTCAAATCCCGGACGAGCCCAAGCATTTGGTGTTTTTTCTTTTGAAACACGTAGCTTCGAACTGTGTTTAATATAGTCAGCAAAAATCACTTATAGCAAAACCCTTCAAGTGCTCCAAAGAGAAGATGTTGGCATGCCACCATCAATATATATATTTCCTGGTGCTTCTGATATCACCTTTCAAAGCTAACATCTTATATTAATACTCGTTTAGCTTTTACTTAGAAATGTATGAGAGAAATCATAAAAAATGTGTCGTTTTCATTATCAACCATTTAAAATCAATGGTTTATCGTAAGTCATTAATGCAAGTCCTAACTGCTCAGATGACGCTTTTAAGACTGCAAAGTCTTTCTTAAGACTGCAAAATCTTTGTTAACAACAAACAAAGGGGAAAAAATACATGTTTTGACATACGGAATTCTATTTTTATTCATACTTAGACTTGTGCAAATATGTGATGGAGAGGGTAGGTTTGAATCAAATTCCTTCAAGTACACGCCTGAATGTATCGATGAATAAAACTGTAAAGGTAAATTCAAGGCAGTCGTTACGTTCGACTGTGGATTCAAGTTATGGAACCAGGCCAACCTCCCCAAACATTATTTTGCAGAAGACTATTTATAATTAATTTCTCCTCTGCACATCTTTACTTTATTTTCAACATGGTGATAGCATGCAGAATATGAGAAAGAAAGTTAAATCCTTCATGTGCTTTTCCAACATATATTAGAACCACAAATTTCTCCTAAACCAACAAAGCCCTCATAAACAATTAAGAAATGAATGGACATTTTAAGTTTCCCCAGCAATTTGACCAGAAGCAGACTCAACTTTGACAACAGTCAATATGATTTATCACCATTGTACATAAACCTCAACTGTTAATTCACCCATACAATGAAAATGATATTGGAAAAACAGATCCTATTGAGGAATTTTAAAATCCTCACTTCAAAACGAAAACTTTGTTTCTATTTTGAGAACACAAACGCTGTCTGGCGCGTTAGTCTGGCAATTTTTTTCCTAAAACCCAACTAATGTAATGGCTCGTTGGTCTAGGGGTATGATTCTCGCTTAGGGTGCGAGAGGTCCCGGGTTCAAATCCCGGACGAGCCCAAGCATTTGGTGTTTTTTCTTTTGAAACACGTAGCTTCGAACTGTGTTTAATATAGTCAGCAAAAATCACTTATAGCAAAACCCTTCAAGTGCTCCAAAGAGAAGATGTTGGCATGCCACCATCAATATATATATTTCCTGGTGCTTCTGATATCACCTTTCAAAGCTAACATCTTATATTAATACTCGTTTAGCTTTTACTTAGAAATGTATGAGAGAAATCATAAAAAATGTGTCGTTTTCATTATCAACCATTTAAAATCAATGGTTTATCGTAAGTCATTAATGCAAGTCCTAACTGCTCCGATGACGCTTTTAAGACTGCAAAGTCTTTCTTAAGACTGCAAAATCTTTGTTAACAACAAACAAAGGGGAAAAAATACATGTTTTGACATACGGAATTCTATTTTTATTCATACTTAGACTTGTGCAAATATGTGATGGAGAGGGTAGGTTTGAATCAAATTCCTTCCAGTACACGCCTGAATGTATCGATGAATAAAACTGTAAAGGTAAATTCAAGGCAGTCGTTACGTTCGACTGTGGATTCAAGTTATGGAACCAGGCCAACCTCCCCAAACATTATTTTGCACAAGACTATTTATAATTAATTTCTCCTCTGCACATCTTTACTTTATTTTCAACATGGTGATAGCATGCAGAATATGAGAAAGAAAGTTAAATCCTTCATGTGCTTTTCCAACATATATTAGAACCACAAATTTCTCCTAAACCAACAAAGCCCTCATAAACAATTAAGAAATGAATGGACATTTTAAGTCTTCCCCAGCAATTTGACCAGAAGCAGACTCAACTTTGACAACAGTCAATATGATTTATCACCATCGTACATAAACCTCAACTGTTAATTCACCCATACAATGAAAATGATATTGGAAAAACAGATCCTATTGAGGAATTTTAAAATCCTCACTTCAAAACGAAAACTTTGTTTCTATTTTGAGAACACAAACGCTGTCTGGCGCGTTAGTCTGGCAATTTTTTTCCTAAAACCCAACTAATGTAATGGCTCGTTGGTCTAGGGGTATGATTCTCGCTTAGGGTGCGAGAGGTCCCGGGTTCAAATCCCGGACGAGCCCAAGCATTTGGTGTTTTTTCTTTTGAAACACGTAGCTTCGAACTGTGTTTAATATAGTCAGCAAAAATCACTTATAGCAAAACCCTTCAAGTGCTCCAAAGAGAAGATGTTGGCATGCCACCATCAATATATATATTTCCTGGTGCTTCTGATATCACCTTTCAAAGCTAACATCTTATATTAATACTCGTTTAGCTTTTACTTAGAAATGTATGAGAGAAATCATAAAAAATGTGTCGTTTTCATTATCAACCATTTAAAATCAATGGTTTATCGTAAGTCATTAATGCAAGTCCTAACTGCTCAGATGACGCTTTTAAGACTGCAAAGTCTTTCTTAAGACTGCAAAATCTTTGTTAACAACAAACAAAGGGGAAAAAATACATGTTTTGACATACGGAATTCTATTTTTATTCATACTTAGACTTGTGCAAATATGTGATGGAGAGGGTAGGTTTGAATCAAATTCCTTCAAGTACACGCCTGAATGTATCGATGAATAAAACTGTAAAGGTAAATTCAAGGCAGTCGTTACGTTCGACTGTGGATTCAAGTTATGGAACCAGGCCAACCTCCCCAAACATTATTTTGCAGAAGACTATTTATAATTAATTTCTCCTCTGCACATCTTTACTTTATTTTCAACATGGTGATAGCATGCAGAATATGAGAAAGAAAGTTAAATCCTTCATGTGCTTTTCCAACATATATTAGAACCACAAATTTCTCCTAAACCAACAAAGCCCTCATAAACAATTAAGAAATGAATGGACATTTTAAGTTTCCCCAGCAATTTGACCAGAAGCAGACTCAACTTTGACAACAGTCAATATGATTTATCACCATTGTACATAAACCTCAACTGTTAATTCACCCATACAATGAAAATGATATTGGAAAAACAGATCCTATTGAGGAATTTTAAAATCCTCACTTCAAAACGAAAACTTTGTTTCTATTTTGAGAACACAAACGCTGTCTGGCGCGTTAGTCTGGCAATTTTTTTCCTAAAACCCAACTAATGTAATGGCTCGTTGGTCTAGGGGTATGATTCTCGCTTAGGGTGCGAGAGGTCCCGGGTTCAAATCCCGGACGAGCCCAAGCATTTGGTGTTTTTTCTTTTGAAACACGTAGCTTCGAACTGTGTTTAATATAGTCAGCAAAAATCACTTATAGCAAAACCCTTCAAGTGCTCCAAAGAGAAGATGTTGGCATGCCACCATCAATATATATATTTCCTGGTGCTTCTGATATCACCTTTCAAAGCTAACATCTTATATTAATACTCGTTTAGCTTTTACTTAGAAATGTATGAGAGAAATCATAAAAAATGTGTCGTTTTCATTATCAACCATTTAAAATCAATGGTTTATCGTAAGTCATTAATGCAAGTCCTAACTGCTCCGATGACGCTTTTAAGACTGCAAAGTCTTTCTTAAGACTGCAAAATCTTTGTTAACAACAAACAAAGGGGAAAAAATACATGTTTTGACATACGGAATTCTATTTTTATTCATACTTAGACTTGTGCAAATATGTGATGGAGAGGGTAGGTTTGAATCAAATTCCTTCCAGTACACGCCTGAATGTATCGATGAATAAAACTGTAAAGGTAAATTCAAGGCAGTCGTTACGTTCGACTGTGGATTCAAGTTATGGAACCAGGCCAACCTCCCCAAACATTATTTTGCACAAGACTATTTATAATTAATTTCTCCTCTGCACATCTTTACTTTATTTTCAACATGGTGATAGCATGCAGAATATGAGAAAGAAAGTTAAATCCTTCATGTGCTTTTCCAACATATATTAGAACCACAAATTTCTCCTAAACCAACAAAGCCCTCATAAACAATTAAGAAATGAATGGACATTTTAAGTCTTCCCCAGCAATTTGACCAGAAGCAGACTCAACTTTGACAACAGTCAATATGATTTATCACCATCGTACATAAACCTCAACTGTTAATTCACCCATACAATGAAAATGATATTGGAAAAACAGATCCTATTGAGGAATTTTAAAATCCTCACTTCAAAACGAAAACTTTGTTTCTATTTTGAGAACACAAACGCTGTCTGGCGCGTTAGTCTGGCAATTTTTTTCCTAAAACCCAACTAATGTAATGGCTCGTTGGTCTAGGGGTATGATTCTCGCTTAGGGTGCGAGAGGTCCCGGGTTCAAATCCCGGACGAGCCCAAGCATTTGGTGTTTTTTCTTTTGAAACACGTAGCTTCGAACTGTGTTTAATATAGTCAGCAAAAATCACTTATAGCAAAACCCTTCAAGTGCTCCAAAGAGAAGATGTTGGCATGCCACCATCAATATATATATTTCCTGGTGCTTCTGATATCACCTTTCAAAGCTAACATCTTATATTAATACTCGTTTAGCTTTTACTTAGAAATGTATGAGAGAAATCATAAAAAATGTGTCGTTTTCATTATCAACCATTTAAAATCAATGGTTTATCGTAAGTCATTAATGCAAGTCCTAACTGCTCCGATGACGCTTTTAAGACTGCAAAGTCTTTCTTAAGACTGCAAAATCTTTGTTAACAACAAACAAAGGGGAAAAAATACATGTTTTGACATACGGAATTCTATTTTTATTCATACTTAGACTTGTGCAAATATGTGATGGAGAGGGTAGGTTTGAATCAAATTCCTTCCAGTACACGCCTGAATGTATCGATGAATAAAACTGTAAAGGTAAATTCAAGGCAGTCGTTACGTTCGACTGTGGATTCAAGTTATGGAACCAGGCCAACCTCCCCAAACATTATTTTGCACAAGACTATTTATAATTAATTTCTCCTCTGCACATCTTTACTTTATTTTCAACATGGTGATAGCATGCAGAATATGAGAAAGAAAGTTAAATCCTTCATGTGCTTTTCCAACATATATTAGAACCACAAATTTCTCCTAAACCAACAAAGCCCTCATAAACAATTAAGAAATGAATGGACATTTTAAGTCTTCCCCAGCAATTTGACCAGAAGCAGACTCAACTTTGACAACAGTCAATATGATTTATCACCATCGTACATAAACCTCAACTGTTAATTCACCCATACAATGAAAATGATATTGGAAAAACAGATCCTATTGAGGAATTTTAAAATCCTCACTTCAAAACGAAAACTTTGTTTCTATTTTGAGAACACAAACGCTGTCTGGCGCGTTAGTCTGGCAATTTTTTTCCTAAAACCCAACTAATGTAATGGCTCGTTGGTCTAGGGGTATGATTCTCGCTTAGGGTGCGAGAGGTCCCGGGTTCAAATCCCGGACGAGCCCAAGCATTTGGTGTTTTTTCTTTTGAAACACGTAGCTTCGAACTGTGTTTAATATAGTCAGCAAAAATCACTTATAGCAAAACCCTTCAAGTGCTCCAAAGAGAAGATGTTGGCATGCCACCATCAATATATATATTTCCTGGTGCTTCTGATATCACCTTTCAAAGCTAACATCTTATATTAATACTCGTTTAGCTTTTACTTAGAAATGTATGAGAGAAATCATAAAAAATGTGTCGTTTTCATTATCAACCATTTAAAATCAATGATTTATCGTAAGTCATTAATGCAAGTCCTAACTGCTCAGATGACGCTTTTAAGACTGCAAAGTCTTTCTTAAGACTGCAAAATCTTTGTTAACAACAAACGGGAAAAAATACATGTTTTGACATACGGAATTCTATTTTTATTCATACTTAGACTCGTGCAAATATGTGATGGAGAGGGTAGGTTTGAATCAAATTCCTTCAAGTACACGCCTGAATGTATTGATAAATAAAACTGTAAAGGTAAATTCAAGGCAGTCATTACGTTCGACTGTGGATTCAAGTTATGGAACCAGGTCAACCTCCCCAAACATTATTTTGCACAAGACTATTTATAATTAATTTCTCCTCTGCACATCTTTACTTTATTTTCAACATGGTGATAGCATGCAGAATATGAGAAAGAAAGTTAAATCCTTCATGTGCTTTTCCAACATATATTAGAACCACAAATTTCTCCTAAACCAACAAAGCCCTCATAAACAATTAAGAAATGAATGGACATTTTAAGTCTTCCCCAGCAATTTGACCAGAAGCAGACTCAACTTTGACAACAGTCAATATGATTTATCACCATCGTACATAAACCTCAACTGTTAATTCACCCATACAATGAAAATGATATTGGAAAAACAGATCCTATTGAGGAATTTTAAAATCCTCACTTCAAAACGAAAACTTTGTTTCTATTTTGAGAACACAAACGCTGTCTGGCGCGTTAGTCTGGCAATTTTTTTCCTAAAACCCAACTAATGTAATGGCTCGTTGGTCTAGGGGTATGATTCTCGCTTAGGGTGCGAGAGGTCCCGGGTTCAAATCCCGGACGAGCCCAAGCATTTGGTGTTTTTTCTTTTGAAACACGTAGCTTCGAACTGTGTTTAATATAGTCAGCAAAAATCACTTATAGCAAAACCCTTCAAGTGCTCCAAAGAGAAGATGTTGGCATGCCACCATCAATATATATATTTCCTGGTGCTTCTGATATCACCTTTCAAAGCTAACATCTTATATTAATACTCGTTTAGCTTTTACTTAGAAATGTATGAGAGAAATCATAAAAAATGTGTCGTTTTCATTATCAACCATTTAAAATCAATGGTTTATCGTAAGTCATTAATGCAAGTCCTAACTGCTCCGATGACGCTTTTAAGACTGCAAAGTCTTTCTTAAGACTGCAAAATCTTTGTTAACAACAAACAAAGGGGAAAAAATACATGTTTTGACATACGGAATTCTATTTTTATTCATACTTAGACTTGTGCAAATATGTGATGGAGAGGGTAGGTTTGAATCAAATTCCTTCCAGTACACGCCTGAATGTATCGATGAATAAAACTGTAAAGGTAAATTCAAGGCAGTCGTTACGTTCGACTGTGGATTCAAGTTATGGAACCAGGCCAACCTCCCCAAACATTATTTTGCACAAGACTATTTATAATTAATTTCTCCTCTGCACATCTTTACTTTATTTTCAACATGGTGATAGCATGCAGAATATGAGAAAGAAAGTTAAATCCTTCATGTGCTTTTCCAACATATATTAGAACCACAAATTTCTCCTAAACCAACAAAGCCCTCATAAACAATTAAGAAATGAATGGACATTTTAAGTCTTCCCCAGCAATTTGACCAGAAGCAGACTCAACTTTGACAACAGTCAATATGATTTATCACCATCGTACATAAACCTCAACTGTTAATTCACCCATACAATGAAAATGATATTGGAAAAACAGATCCTATTGAGGAATTTTAAAATCCTCACTTCAAAACGAAAACTTTGTTTCTATTTTGAGAACACAAACGCTGTCTGGCGCGTTAGTCTGGCAATTTTTTTCCTAAAACCCAACTAATGTAATGGCTCGTTGGTCTAGGGGTATGATTCTCGCTTAGGGTGCGAGAGGTCCCGGGTTCAAATCCCGGACGAGCCCAAGCATTTGGTGTTTTTTCTTTTGAAACACGTAGCTTCGAACTGTGTTTAATATAGTCAGCAAAAATCACTTATAGCAAAACCCTTCAAGTGCTCCAAAGAGAAGATGTTGGCATGCCACCATCAATATATATATTTCCTGGTGCTTCTGATATCACCTTTCAAAGCTAACATCTTATATTAATACTCGTTTAGCTTTTACTTAGAAATGTATGAGAGAAATCATAAAAAATGTGTCGTTTTCATTATCAACCATTTAAAATCAATGATTTATCGTAAGTCATTAATGCAAGTCCTAACTGCTCAGATGACGCTTTTAACCCCTTAAGGACACATGACATGTCTGACACGTCATGATCCCCTTTTATTCCAGAAGTTTGGTCCTTAAGGGGTTAAGACTGCAAAGTCTTTCTTAAGACTGCAAAATCTTTGTTAACAACAAACGGGAAAAAATACATGTTTTGACATACGGAATTCTATTTTTATTCATACTTAGACTCGTGCAAATATGTGATGGAGAGGGTAGGTTTGAATCAAATTCCTTCAAGTACACGCCTGAATGTATTGATAAATAAAACTGTAAAGGTAAATTCAAGGCAGTCATTACGTTCGACTGTGGATTCAAGTTATGGAACCAGGTCAACCTCCCCAAACATTATTTTGCACAAGACTATTTATAATTAATTTCTCCTCTGCACATCTTTACTTTATTTTCAACATGGTGATAGCATGCAGAATATGAGAAAGAAAGTTAAATCCTTCATGTGCTTTTCCAACATATATTAGAACCACAAATTTCTCCTAAACCAACAAAGCCCTCATAAACAATTAAGAAATGAATGGACATTTTAAGTCTTCCCCAGCAATTTGACCAGAAGCAGACTCAACTTTGACAACAGTCAATATGATTTATCACCATCGTACATAAACCTCAACTGTTAATTCACCCATACAATGAAAATGATATTGGAAAAACAGATCCTATTGAGGAATTTTAAAATCCTCACTTCAAAACGAAAACTTTGTTTCTATTTTGAGAACACAAACGCTGTCTGGCGCGTTAGTCTGGCAATTTTTTTCCTAAAACCCAACTAATGTAATGGCTCGTTGGTCTAGGGGTATGATTCTCGCTTAGGGTGCGAGAGGTCCCGGGTTCAAATCCTGGACGAGCCCAAGCATTTGGTGTTTTTTCTTTTGAAACACGTAGCTTCGAACTGTGTTTAATATAGTCAGCAAAAATCACTTATAGCAAAACCCTTCAAGTGCTCCAAAGAGAAGATGTTGGCATGCCACCATCAATATATATATTTCCTGGTGCTTCTGATATCACCTTTCAAAGCTAACATCTTATATTAATACTCGTTTAGCTTTTACTTAGAAATGTATGAGAGAAATCATAAAAAATGTGTCGTTTTCATTATCAACCATTTAAAATCAATGGTTTATCGTAAGTCATTAATGCAAGTCCTAACTGCTCAGATGACGCTTTTAAGACTGCAAAGTCTTTCTTAAGACTGCAAAATCTTTGTTAACAACAAACAAAGGGGAAAAAAATATATGTTTTGACATACGGAATTCTATTTTTATTCATACTTAGACTTGTGCAAATATGTGATGGAGAGGGTAGGTTTGAATCAAATTCCTTCCAGTACACGCCTGAATGTATCGATGAATAAAACTGTAAAGGTAAATTCAAGGCAGTCGTTACGTTCGACTGTGGATTCAAGTTATGGAACCAGGCCAACCTCCCCAAACATTATTTTGCACAAGACTATTTATAATTAATTTCTCCTCTGCACATCTTTACTTTATTTTCAACATGGTGATAGCATGCAGAATATGAGAAAGAAAGTTAAATCCTTCATGTGCTTTTCCAACATATATTAGAACCACAAATTTCTCCTAAACCAACAAAGCCCTCATAAACAATTAAGAAATGAATGGACATTTTAAGTCTTCCCCAGCAATTTGACCAGAAGCAGACTCAACTTTGACAACAGTCAATATGATTTATCACCATCGTACATAAACCTCAACTGTTAATTCACCCATACAATGAAAATGATATTGGAAAAACAGATCCTATTGAGGAATTTTAAAATCCTCACTTCAAAACGAAAACTTTGTTTCTATTTTGAGAACACAAACGCTGTCTGGCGCGTTAGTCTGGCAATTTTTTTCCTAAAACCCAACTAATGTAATGGCTCGTTGGTCTAGGGGTATGATTCTCGCTTAGGGTGCGAGAGGTCCCGGGTTCAAATCCCGGACGAGCCCAAGCATTTGGTGTTTTTTCTTTTGAAACACGTAGCTTCGAACTGTGTTTAATATAGTCAGCAAAAATCACTTATAGCAAAACCCTTCAAGTGCTCCAAAGAGTAGATGTTGGCATGCCACCATCAATATATATATTTCCTGGTGCTTCTGATATCACCTTTCAAAGCTAACATCTTATATTAATACTCGTTTAGCTTTTACTTAGAAATGTATGAGAGAAATCATAAAAAATGTGTCGTTTTCATTATCAACCATTTAAAATCAATGGTTTATCGTAAGTCATTAATGCAAGTCCTAACTGCTCAGATGACGCTTTTAAGACTGCAAAGTCTTTCTTAAGACTGCAAAATCTTTGTTAACAACAAACAAAGGGGAAAAAATACATGTTTTGACATACGGAATTCTATTTTTATTCATACTTAGACTTGTGCAAATATGTGATGGAGAGGGTAGGTTTGAATCAAATTCCTTCCAGTACACGCCTGAATGTATCGATGAATAAAACTGTAAAGGTAAATTCAAGGCAGTCGTTACGTTCGACTGTGGATTCAAGTTATGGAACCAGGCCAACCTCCCCAAACATTATTTTGCAGAAGACTATTTATAATTAATTTCTCCTCTGCACATCTTTACTTTATTTTCAACATGGTGATAGCATGCAGAATATGAGAAAGAAAGTTAAATCCTTCATGTGCTTTTCCAACATATATTAGAACCACAAATTTCTCCTAAACCAACAAAGCCCTCATAAACAATTAAGAAATGAATGGACATTTTAAGTTTCCCCAGCAATTTGACCAGAAGCAGACTCAACTTTGACAACAGTCAATATGATTTATCACCATTGTACATAAACCTCAACTGTTAATTCACCCATACAATGAAAATGATATTGGAAAAACAGATCCTATTGAGGAATTTTAAAATCCTCACTTCAAAACGAAAACTTTGTTTCTATTTTGAGAACACAAACGCTGTCTGGCGCGTTAGTCTGGCAATTTTTTTCCTAAAACCCAACTAATGTAATGGCTCGTTGGTCTAGGGGTATGATTCTCGCTTAGGGTGCGAGAGGTCCCGGGTTCAAATCCCGGACGAGCCCAAGCATTTGGTGTTTTTTCTTTTGAAACACGTAGCTTCGAACTGTGTTTAATATAGTCAGCAAAAATCACTTATAGCAAAACCCTTCAAGTGCTCCAAAGAGAAGATGTTGGCATGCCACCATCAATATATATATTTCCTGGTGCTTCTGATATCACCTTTCAAAGCTAACATCTTATATTAATACTCGTTTAGCTTTTACTTAGAAATGTATGAGAGAAATCATAAAAAATGTGTCGTTTTCATTATCAACCATTTAAAATCAATGGTTTATCGTAAGTCATTAATGCAAGTCCTAACTGCTCCGATGACGCTTTTAAGACTGCAAAGTCTTTCTTAAGACTGCAAAATCTTTGTTAACAACAAACAAAGGGGAAAAAATACATGTTTTGACATACGGAATTCTATTTTTATTCATACTTAGACTTGTGCAAATATGTGATGGAGAGGGTAGGTTTGAATCAAATTCCTTCCAGTACACGCCTGAATGTATCGATGAATAAAACTGTAAAGGTAAATTCAAGGCAGTCGTTACGTTCGACTGTGGATTCAAGTTATGGAACCAGGCCAACCTCCCCAAACATTATTTTGCACAAGACTATTTATAATTAATTTCTCCTCTGCACATCTTTACTTTATTTTCAACATGGTGATAGCATGCAGAATATGAGAAAGAAAGTTAAATCCTTCATGTGCTTTTCCAACATATATTAGAACCACACATTTCTCCTAAACCAACAAAGCCCTCATAAACAATTAAGAAATGAATGGACATTTTAAGTCTTCCCCAGCAATTTGACCAGAAGCAGACTCAACTTTGACAACAGTCAATATGATTTATCACCATCGTACATAAACCTCAACTGTTAATTCACCCATACAATGAAAATTATATTGGAAAAACAGATCCTATTGAGGAATTTTAAAATCCTCACTTCAAAACGAAAACTTTGTTTCTATTTTGAGAACACAAACGCTGTCTGGCGCGTTAGTCTGGCAATTTTTTTCCTAAAACCCAACTAATGTAATGGCTCGTTGGTCTAGGGGTATGATTCTCGCTTAGGGTGCGAGAGGTCCTGGGTTCAAATCCTGGACGAGCCCAAGCATTTGGTGTTTTTTCTTTTGAAACACGTAGCTTCGAACTGTGTTTAATATAGTCAGCAAAAATCACTTATAGCAAAACCCTTCAAGTGCTCCAAAGAGAAGATGTTGGCATGCCACCATCAATATATATATTTCCTGGTGCTTCTGATATCACCTTTCAAAGCTAACATCTTATATTAATACTCGTTTAGCTTTTACTTAGAAATGTATGAGAGAAATCATAAAAAATGTGTCGTTTTCATTATCAACCATTTAAAATCAATGGTTTATCGTAAGTCATTAATGCAAGTCCTAACTGCTCAGATGACGCTTTTAAGACTGCAAAGTCTTTCTTAAGACTGCAAAATCTTTGTTAACAACAAACAAAGGGGAAAAAAATATATGTTTTGACATACGGAATTCTATTTTTATTCATACTTAGACTTGTGCAAATATGTGATGGAGAGGGTAGGTTTGAATCAAATTCCTTCCAGTACACGCCTGAATGTATCGATGAATAAAACTGTAAAGGTAAATTCAAGGCAGTCGTTACGTTCGACTGTGGATTCAAGTTATGGAACCAGGCCAACCTCCCCAAACATTATTTTGCACAAGACTATTTATAATTAATTTCTCCTCTGCACATCTTTACTTTATTTTCAACATGGTGATAGCATGCAGAATATGAGAAAGAAAGTTAAATCCTTCATGTGCTTTTCCAACATATATTAGAACCACAAATTTCTCCTAAACCAACAAAGCCCTCATAAACAATTAAGAAATGAATGGACATTTTAAGTCTTCCCCAGCAATTTGACCAGAAGCAGACTCAACTTTGACAACAGTCAATATGATTTATCACCATCGTACATAAACCTCAACTGTTAATTCACCCATACAATGAAAATGATATTGGAAAAACAGATCCTATTGAGGAATTTTAAAATCCTCACTTCAAAACGAAAACTTTGTTTCTATTTTGAGAACACAAACGATGTCTGGCGCGTTAGTCTGGCAATTTTTTTCCTAAAACCCAACTAATGTAATGGCTCGTTGGTCTAGGGGTATGATTCTCGCTTAGGGTGCGAGAGGTCCCGGGTTCAAATCCTGGACGAGCCCAAGCATTTGGTGTTTTTTCTTTTGAAACACGTAGCTTCGAACTGTGTTTAATATGGTCAGCAAAAATCACTTATAGCAAAACCCTTCAAGTGCTCCAAAGAGAAGATGTTGGCATGCCACCATCAATATATATATTTCCTGGTGCTTCTGATATCACCTTTCAAAGCTAACATCTTATATTAATACTCGTTTAGCTTTTACTTAGAAATGTATGAGAGAAATCATAAAAAATGTGTCGTTTTCATTATCAACCATTTAAAATCAATGGTTTATCGTAAGTCATTAATGCAAGTCCTAACTGCTCAGATGACGCTTTTAAGACTGCAAAGTCTTTCTTAAGACTGCAAAATCTTTGTTAACAACAAACAAAGGGGAAAAAATACATGTTTTGACATACGGAATTCTATTTTTATTCATACTTAGACTTGTGCAAATATGTGATGGAGAGGGTAGGTTTGAATCAAATTCCTTCCAGTACACGCCTGAATGTATCGATGAATAAAACTGTAAAGGTAAATTCAAGGCAGTCGTTACGTTCGACTGTGGATTCAAGTTATGGAACCAGGCCAACCTCCCCAAACATTATTTTGCAGAAGACTATTTATAATTAATTTCTCCTCTGCACATCTTTACTTTATTTTCAACATGGTGATAGCATGCAGAATATGAGAAAGAAAGTTAAATCCTTCATGTGCTTTTCCAACATATATTAGAACCACAAATTTCTCCTAAACCAACAAAGCCCTCATAAACAATTAAGAAATGAATGGACATTTTAAGTTTCCCCAGCAATTTGACCAGAAGCAGACTCAACTTTGACAACAGTCAATATGATTTATCACCATTGTACATAAACCTCAACTGTTAATTCACCCATACAATGAAAATGATATTGGAAAAACAGATCCTATTGAGGAATTTTAAAATCCTCACTTCAAAACGAAAACTTTGTTTCTATTTTGAGAACACAAACGCTGTCTGGCGCGTTAGTCTGGCAATTTTTTTCCTAAAACCCAACTAATGTAATGGCTCGTTGGTCTAGGGGTATGATTCTCGCTTAGGGTGCGAGAGGTCCCGGGTTCAAATCCCGGACGAGCCCAAGCATTTGGTGTTCTTTCTTTTGAAACACGTAGCTTCGAACTGTGTTTAATATAGTCAGCAAAAATCACTTATAGCAAAACCCTTCAAGTGCTCCAAAGAGAAGATGTTGGCATGCCACCATCAATATATATATTTCCTGGTGCTTCTGATATCACCTTTCAAAGCTAACATCTTATATTAATACTCGTTTAGCTTTTACTTAGAAATGTATGAGAGAAATCATAAAAAATGTGTCGTTTTCATTATCAACCATTTAAAATCAATGGTTTATCGTAAGTCATTAATGCAAGTCCTAACTGCTCCGATGACGCTTTTAAGACTGCAAAGTCTTTCTTAAGACTGCAAAATCTTTGTTAACAACAAACAAAGGGGAAAAAATACATGTTTTGACATACGGAATTCTATTTTTATTCATACTTAGACTTGTGCAAATATGTGATGGAGAGGGTAGGTTTGAATCAAATTCCTTCCAGTACACGCCTGAATGTATCGATGAATAAAACTGTAAAGGTAAATTCAAGGCAGTCGTTACGTTCGACTGTGGATTCAAGTTATGGAACCAGGCCAACCTCCCCAATCATTATTTTGCACAAGACTATTTATAATTAATTTCTCCTCTGCACATCTTTACTTTATTTTCAACATGGTGATAGCATGCAGAATATGAGAAAGAAAGTTAAATCCTTCATGTGCTTTTCCAACATATATTAGAACCACAAATTTCTCCTAAACCAACAAAGCCCTCATAAACAATTAAGAAATGAATGGACATTTTAAGTCTTCCCCAGCAATTTGACCAGAAGCAGACTCAACTTTGACAACAGTCAATATGATTTATCACCATCGTACATAAACCTCAACTGTTAATTCACCCATACAATGAAAATGATATTGGAAAAACAGATCCTATTGAGGAATTTTAAAATCCTCACTTCAAAACGAAAACTTTGTTTCTATTTTGAGAACACAAACGCTGTCTGGCGCGTTAGTCTGGCAATTTTTTTCCTAAAACCCAACTAATGTAATGGCTCGTTGGTCTAGGGGTATGATTCTCGCTTAGGGTGCGAGAGGTCCCGGGTTCAAATCCCGGACGAGCCCAAGCATTTGGTGTTTTTTCTTTTGAAACACGTAGCTTCGAACTGTGTTTAATATAGTCAGCAAAAATCACTTATAGCAAAACCCTTCAAGTGCTCCAAAGAGAAGATGTTGGCATGCCACCATCAATATATATATTTCCTGGTGCTTCTGATATCACCTTTCAAAGCTAACATCTTATATTAATACTCGTTTAGCTTTTACTTAGAAATGTATGAGAGAAATCATAAAAAATGTGTCGTTTTCATTATCAACCATTTAAAATCAATGGTTTATCGTAAGTCATTAATGCAAGTCCTAACTGCTCCGATGACGCTTTTAAGACTGCAAAGTCTTTCTTAAGACTGCAAAATCTTTGTTAACAACAAACAAAGGGGAAAAAATACATGTTTTGACATACGGAATTCTATTTTTATTCATACTTAGACTTGTGCAAATATGTGATGGAGAGGGTAGGTTTGAATCAAATTCCTTCCAGTACACGCCTGAATGTATCGATGAATAAAACTGTAAAGGTAAATTCAAGGCAGTCGTTACGTTCGACTGTGGATTCAAGTTATGGAACCAGGCCAACCTCCCCAAACATTATTTTGCACAAGACTATTTATAATTAATTTCTCCTCTGCACATCTTTACTTTATTTTCAACATGGTGATAGCATGCAGAATATGAGAAAGAAAGTTAAATCCTTCATGTGCTTTTCCAACATATATTAGAACCACAAATTTCTCCTAAACCAACAAAGCCCTCATAAACAATTAAGAAATGAATGGACATTTTAAGTCTTCCCCAGCAATTTGACCAGAAGCAGACTCAACTTTGACAACAGTCAATATGATTTATCACCATCGTACATAAACCTCAACTGTTAATTCACCCATACAATGAAAATGATATTGGAAAAACAGATCCTATTGAGGAATTTTAAAATCCTCACTTCAAAACGAAAACTTTGTTTCTATTTTGAGAACACAAACGCTGTCTGGCGCGTTAGTCTGGCAATTTTTTTCCTAAAACCCAACTAATGTAATGGCTCGTTGGTCTAGGGGTATGATTCTCGCTTAGGGTGCGAGAGGTCCCGGGTTCAAATCCCGGACGAGCCCAAGCATTTGGTGTTTTTTCTTTTGAAACACGTAGCTTCGAACTGTGTTTAATATAGTCAGCAAAAATCACTTATAGCAAAACCCTTCAAGTGCTCCAAAGAGAAGATGTTGGCATGCCACCATCAATATATATATTTCCTGGTGCTTCTGATATCACCTTTCAAAGCTAACATCTTATATTAATACTCGTTTAGCTTTTACTTAGAAATGTATGAGAGAAATCATAAAAAATGTGTCGTTTTCATTATCAACCATTTAAAATCAATGGTTTATCGTAAGTCATTAATGCAAGTCCTAACTGCTCAGATGACGCTTTTAAGACTGCAAAGTCTTTCTTAAGACTGCAAAATCTTTGTTAACAACAAACGGGAAAAAATACATGTTTTGACATACGGAATTCTATTTTTATTCATACTTAGACTCGTGCAAATATGTGATGGAGAGGGTAGGTTTGAATCAAATTCCTTCAAGTACACGCCTGAATGTATTGATGAATAAAACTGTAAAGGTAAATTCAAGGCAGTCATTACGTTCGACTGTGGATTCAAGTTATGGAACCAGGTCAACCTCCCCAAACATTATTTTGCACAAGACTATTTATAATTAATTTCTCCTCTGCACATCTTTACTTTATTTTCAACATGGTGATAGCATGCAGAATATGAGAAAGAAAGTTAAATCCTTCATGTGCTTTTCCAACATATATTAGAACCACAAATTTCTCCTAAACCAACAAAGCCCTCATAAACAATTAAGAAATGAATGGACATTTTAAGTCTTCCCCAGCAATTTGACCAGAAGCAGACTCAACTTTGACAACAGTCAATATGATTTATCACCATCGTACATAAACCTCAACTGTTAATTCACCCATACAATGAAAATGATATTGGAAAAACAGATCCTATTGAGGAATTTTAAAATCCTCACTTCAAAACGAAAACTTTGTTTCTATTTTGAGAACACAAACGCTGTCTGGCGCGTTAGTCTGGCAATTTTTTTCCTAAAACCCAACTAATGTAATGGCTCGTTGGTCTAGGGGTATGATTCTCGCTTAGGGTGCGAGAGGTCCCGGGTTCAAATCCTGGACGAGCCCAAGCATTTGGTGTTTTTTCTTTTGAAACACGTAGCTTCGAACTGTGTTTAATATAGTCAGCAAAAATCACTTATAGCAAAACCCTTCAAGTGCTCCAAAGAGAAGATGTTGGCATGCCACCATCAATATATATATTTCCTGGTGCTTCTGATATCACCTTTCAAAGCTAACATCTTATATTAATACTCGTTTAGCTTTTACTTAGAAATGTATGAGAGAAATCATAAAAAATGTGTCGTTTTCATTATCAACCATTTAAAATCAATGGTTTATCGTAAGTCATTAATGCAAGTCCTAACTGCTCAGATGACGCTTTTAAGACTGCAAAGTCTTTCTTAAGACTGCAAAATCTTTGTTAACAACAAACAAAGGGGAAAAAAATATATGTTTTGACATACGGAATTCTATTTTTATTCATACTTAGACTTGTGCAAATATGTGATGGAGAGGGTAGGTTTGAATCAAATTCCTTCCAGTACACGCCTGAATGTATCGATGAATAAAACTGTAAAGGTAAATTCAAGGCAGTCGTTACGTTCGACTGTGGATTCAAGTTATGGAACCAGGCCAACCTCCCCAAACATTATTTTGCACAAGACTATTTATAATTAATTTCTCCTCTGCACATCTTTACTTTATTTTCAACATGGTGATAGCATGCAGAATATGAGAAAGAAAGTTAAATCCTTCATGTGCTTTTCCAACATATATTAGAACCACAAATTTCTCCTAAACCAACAAAGCCCTCATAAACAATTAAGAAATGAATGGACATTTTAAGTCTTCCCCAGCAATTTGACCAGAAGCAGACTCAACTTTGACAACAGTCAATATGATTTATCACCATCGTACATAAACCTCAACTGTTAATTCACCCATACAATGAAAATTATATTGGAAAAACAGATCCTATTGAGGAATTTTAAAATCCTCACTTCAAAACGAAAACTTTGTTTCTATTTTGAGAACACAAACGCTGTCTGGCGCGTTAGTCTGGCAATTTTTTTCCTAAAACCCAACTAATGTAATGGCTCGTTGGTCTAGGGGTATGATTCTCGCTTAGGGTGCGAGAGGTCCCGGGTTCAAATCCTGGACGAGCCCAAGCATTTGGTGTTTTTTCTTTTGAAACACGTAGCTTCGAACTGTGTTTAATATAGTCAGCAAAAATCACTTATAGCAAAACCCTTCAAGTGCTCCAAAGAGAAGATGTTGGCATGCCACCATCAATATATATATTTCCTGGTGCTTCTGATATCACCTTTCAAAGCTAACATCTTATATTAATACTCGTTTAGCTTTTACTTAGAAATGTATGAGAGAAATCATAAAAAATGTGTCGTTTTCATTATCAACCATTTAAAATCAATGGTTTATCGTAAGTCATTAATGCAAGTCCTAACTGCTCAGATGACGCTTTTAAGACTGCAAAGTCTTTCTTAAGACTGCAAAATCTTTGTTAACAACAAACAAAGGGGAAAAAAATATATGTTTTGACATACGGAATTCTATTTTTATTCATACTTAGACTTGTGCAAATATGTGATGGAGAGGGTAGGTTTGAATCAAATTCCTTCCAGTACACGCCTGAATGTATCGATGAATAAAACTGTAAAGGTAAATTCAAGGCAGTCGTTACGTTCGACTGTGGATTCAAGTTATGGAACCAGGCCAACCTCCCCAAACATTATTTTGCACAAGACTATTTATAATTAATTTCTCCTCTGCACATCTTTACTTTATTTTCAACATGGTGATAGCATGCAGAATATGAGAAAGAAAGTTAAATCCTTCATGTGCTTTTCCAACATATATTAGAACCACAAATTTCTCCTAAACCAACAAAGCCCTCATAAACAATTAAGAAATGAATGGACATTTTAAGTCTTCCCCAGCAATTTGACCAGAAGCAGACTCAACTTTGACAACAGTCAATATGATTTATCACCATCGTACATAAACCTCAACTGTTAATTCACCCATACAATGAAAATGATATTGGAAAAACAGATCCTATTGAGGAATTTTAAAATCCTCACTTCAAAACGAAAACTTTGTTTCTATTTTGAGAACACAAACGCTGTCTGGCGTGTTAGTCTGGCAATTTTTTTCCTAAAACCCAACTAATGTAATGGCTCGTTGGTCTAGGGGTATGATTCTCGCTTAGGGTGCGAGAGGTCCCGGGTTCAAATCCCGGATGAGCCCAAGCATTTGCTGTTTTTTCTTTTGAAACACGTAGCTTTGAACTGTGTTTAATATAGTCAGCAAAAATCACTTATAGCAAAACCCTTCAAGTGCTCCAAAGAGAAGATGTTGGCATGCCACCATCAATATATATATTTCCTGGTGCTTCTGATATCACCTTTCAAAGCTAACATCTTATATTAATACTCGTTTAGCTTTTACTTAGAAATGTATGAGAGAAATCATAAAAAATGTGTCGTTTTCATTATCAACCATTTAAAATCAATGGTTTATCGTAAGTCATTAATGCAAGTCCTAACTGCTCAGATGACGCTTTTAAGACTGCAAAGTCTTTCTTAAGACTGCAAAATCTTTGTTAACAACAAACAAAGGGGAAAAAATACATGTTTTGACATACGGAATTCTATTTTTATTCATACTTAGACTTGTGCAAATATGTGATGGAGAGGGTAGGTTTGAATCAAATTCCTTCCAGTACACGCCTGAATGTATCGATGAATAAAACTGTAAAGGTAAATTCAAGGCAGTCGTTACGTTCGACTGTGGATTCAAGTTATGGAACCAGGCCAACCTCCCCAAACATTATTTTGCACAAGACTATTTATAATTAATTTCTCCTCTGCACATCTTTACTTTATTTTCAACATGGTGATAGCATGCAGAATATGAGAAAGAAAGTTAAATCCTTCATGTGCTTTTCCAACATATATTAGAACCACAAATTTCTCCTAAACCAACAAAGCCCTCATAAACAATTAAGAAATGAATGGACATTTTAAGTCTTCCCCAGCAATTTGACCAGAAGCAGACTCAACTTTGACAACAGTCAATATGATTTATCACCATCGTACATAAACTTCAACTGTTAATTCACCCATACAATGAAAATGATATTGGAAAAACAGATCCTATTGAGGAATTTTAAAATCCTCACTTCAAAACGAAAACTTTGTTTCTATTTTGAGAACACAAACGCTGTCTGGCGCGTTAGTCTGGCAATTTTTTTCCTAAAACCCAACTAATGTAATGGCTCGTTGGTCTAGGGGTATGATTCTCGCTTAGGGTGCGAGAGGTCCCGGGTTCAAATCCCGGACGAGCCCAAGCATTTGGTGTTTTTTCTTTTGAAACACGTAGCTTCGAACTGTGTTTAATATAGTCAGCAAAAATCACTTATAGCAAAACCCTTCAAGTGCTCCAAAGAGAAGATGTTGGCATGCCACCATCAATATATATATTTCCTGGTGCTTCTGATATCACCTTTCAAAGCTAACATCTTATATTAATACTCGTTTAGCTTTTACTTAGAAATGTATGAGAGAAATCATAAAAAATGTGTCGTTTTCATTATCAACCATTTAAAATCAATGGTTTATCGTAAGTCATTAATGCAAGTCCTAACTGCTCAGATGACGCTTTTAAGACTGCAAAGTCTTTCTTAAGACTGCAAAATCTTTGTTAACAACAAACAAAGGGGAAAAAATACATGTTTTGACATACGGAATTCTATTTTTATTCATACTTAGACTTGTGCAAATAGGTGATGGAGAGGGTAGGTTTGAATCAAATTCCTTCCAGTACACGCCTGAATGTATCGATGAATAAAACTGTAAAGGTAAATTCAAGGCAGTCGTTACGTTCGACTGTGGATTCAAGTTATGGAACCAGGCCAACCTCCCCAAACATTATTTTGCAGAAGACTATTTATAATTAATTTCTCCTCTGCACATCTTTACTTTATTTTCAACATGGTGATAGCATGCAGAATATGAGAAAGAAAGTTAAATCCTTCATGTGCTTTTCCAACATATATTAGAACCACAAATTTCTCCTAAACCAACAAAGCCCTCATAAACAATTAAGAAATGAATGGACATTTTAAGTTTCCCCAGCAATTTGACCAGAAGCAGACTCAACTTTGACAACAGTCAATATGATTTATCACCATTGTACATAAACCTCAACTGTTAATTCACCCATACAATGAAAATGATATTGGAAAAACAGATCCTATTGAGGAATTTTAAAATCCTCACTTCAAAACGAAAACTTTGTTTCTATTTTGAGAACACAAACGCTGTCTGGCGCGTTAGTCTGGCAATTTTTTTCCTAAAACCCAACTAATGTAATGGCTCGTTGGTCTAGGGGTATGATTCTCGCTTAGGGTGCGAGAGGTCCCGGGTTCAAATCCCGGACGAGCCCAAGCATTTGGTGTTTTTTCTTTTGAAACACGTAGCTTCGAACTGTGTTTAATATAGTCAGCAAAAATCACTTATAGCAAAACCCTTCAAGTGCTCCAAAGAGAAGATGTTGGCATGCCACCATCAATATATATATTTCCTGGTGCTTCTGATATCACCTTTCAAAGCTAACATCTTATATTAATACTCGTTTAGCTTTTACTTAGAAATGTATGAGAGAAATCATAAAAAATGTGTCGTTTTCATTATCAACCATTTAAAATCAATGGTTTATCGTAAGTCATTAATGCAAGTCCTAACTGCTCCGATGACGCTTTTAAGACTGCAAAGTCTTTCTTAAGACTGCAAAATCTTTGTTAACAACAAACAAAGGGGAAAAAATACATGTTTTGACATACGGAATTCTATTTTTATTCATACTTAGACTTGTGCAAATATGTGATGGAGAGGGTAGGTTTGAATCAAATTCCTTCCAGTACACGCCTGAATGTATCGATGAATAAAACTGTAAAGGTAAATTCAAGGCAGTCGTTACGTTCGACTGTGGATTCAAGTTATGGAACCAGGCCAACCTCCCCAAACATTATTTTGCACAAGACTATTTATAATTAATTTCTCCTCTGCACATCTTTACTTTATTTTCAACATGGTGATAGCATGCAGAATATGAGAAAGAAAGTTAAATCCTTCATGTGCTTTTCCAACATATATTAGAACCACAAATTTCTCCTAAACCAACAAAGCCCTCATAAACAATTAAGAAATGAATGGACATTTTAAGTCTTCCCCAGCAATTTGACCAGAAGCAGACTCAACTTTGACAACAGTCAATATGATTTATCACCATCGTACATAAACCTCAACTGTTAATTCACCCATACAATGAAAATGATATTGGAAAAACAGATCCTATTGAGGAATTTTAAAATCCTCACTTCAAAACGAAAACTTTGTTTCTATTTTGAGAACACAAACGCTGTCTGGCGCGTTAGTCTGGCAATTTTTTTCCTAAAACCCAACTAATGTAATGGCTCGTTGGTCTAGGGGTATGATTCTCGCTTAGGGTGCGAGAGGTCCCGGGTTCAAATCCCGGACGAGCCCAAGCATTTGGTGTTTTTTCTTTTGAAACACGTAGCTTCGAACTGTGTTTAATATAGTCAGCAAAAATCACTTATAGCAAAACCCTTCAAGTGCTCCAAAGAGAAGATGTTGGCATGCCACCATCAATATATATATTTCCTGGTGCTTCTGATATCACCTTTCAAAGCTAACATCTTATATTAATACTCGTTTAGCTTTTACTTAGAAATGTATGAGAGAAATCATAAAAAATGTGTCGTTTTCATTATCAACCATTTAAAATCAATGATTTATCGTAAGTCATTAATGCAAGTCCTAACTGCTCAGATGACGCTTTTAACCCCTTAAGGACACATGACATGTCTGACACGTCATGATCCCCTTTTATTCCAGAAGTTTGGTCCTTAAGGGGTTAAGACTGCAAAGTCTTTCTTAAGACTGCAAAATCTTTGTTAACAACAAACGGGAAAAAATACATGTTTTGACATACGGAATTCTATTTTTATTCATACTTAGACTCGTGCAAATATGTGATGGAGAGGGTAGGTTTGAATCAAATTCCTTCAAGTACACGCCTGAATGTATCGATGAATAAAACTGTAAAGGTAAATTCAAGGCAGTCATTACGTTCGACTGTGGATTCAAGTTATGGAACCAGGTCAACCTCCCCAAACATTATTTTGCACAAGACTATTTATAATTAATTTCTCCTCTGCACATCTTTACTTTATTTTCAACATGGTGATAGCATGCAGAATATGAGAAAGAAAGTTAAATCCTTCATGTGCTTTTCCAACATATATTAGAACCACAAATTTCTCCTAAACCAACAAAGCCCTCATAAACAATTAAGAAATGAATGGACATTTTAAGTCTTCCCCAGCAATTTGACCAGAAGCAGACTCAACTTTGACAACAGTCAATATGATTTATCACCATCGTACATAAACCTCAACTGTTAATTCACCCATACAATGAAAATGATATTGGAAAAACAGATCCTATTGAGGAATTTTAAAATCCTCACTTCAAAACGAAAACTTTGTTTCTATTTTGAGAACACAAACGCTGTCTGGCGCGTTAGTCTGGCAATTTTTTTCCTAAAACCCAACTAATGTAATGGCTCGTTGGTCTAGGGGTATGATTCTCGCTTAGGGTGCGAGAGGTCCCGGGTTCAAATCCCGGACGAGCCCAAGCATTTGGTGTTTTTTCTTTTGAAACACGTAGCTTCGAACTGTGTTTAATATAGTCAGCAAAAATCACTTATAGCAAAACCCTTCAAGTGCTCCAAAGAGAAGATGTTGGCATGCCACCATCAATATATATATTTCCTGGTGCTTCTGATATCACCTTTCAAAGCTAACATCTTATATTAATACTCGTTTAGCTTTTACTTAGAAATGTATGAGAGAAATCATAAAAAATGTGTCGTTTTCATTATCAACCATTTAAAATCAATGGTTTATCGTAAGTCATTAATGCAAGTCCTAACTGCTCAGATGACGCTTTTAAGACTGCAAAGTCTTTCTTAAGACTGCAAAATCTTTGTTAACAACAAACAAAGGGGAAAAAATACATGTTTTGACATACGGAATTCTATTTTTATTCATACTTAGACTTGTGCAAATAGGTGATGGAGAGGGTAGGTTTGAATCAAATTCCTTCCAGTACACGCCTGAATGTATCGATGAATAAAACTGTAAAGGTAAATTCAAGGCAGTCGTTACGTTCGACTGTGGATTCAAGTTATGGAACCAGGCCAACCTCCCCAAACATTATTTTGCAGAAGACTATTTATAATTAATTTCTCCTCTGCACATCTTTACTTTATTTTCAACATGGTGATAGCATGCAGAATATGAGAAAGAAAGTTAAATCCTTCATGTGCTTTTCCAACATATATTAGAACCACAAATTTCTCCTAAACCAACAAAGCCCTCATAAACAATTAAGAAATGAATGGACATTTTAAGTTTCCCCAGCAATTTGACCAGAAGCAGACTCAACTTTGACAACAGTCAATATGATTTATCACCATTGTACATAAACCTCAACTGTTAATTCACCCATACAATGAAAATGATATTGGAAAAACAGATCCTATTGAGGAATTTTAAAATCCTCACTTCAAAACGAAAACTTTGTTTCTATTTTGAGAACACAAACGCTGTCTGGCGCGTTAGTCTGGCAATTTTTTTCCTAAAACCCAACTAATGTAATGGCTCGTTGGTCTAGGGGTATGATTCTCGCTTAGGGTGCGAGAGGTCCCGGGTTCAAATCCCGGACGAGCCCAAGCATTTGGTGTTTTTTCTTTTGAAACACGTAGCTTCGAACTGTGTTTAATATAGTCAGCAAAAATCACTTATAGCAAAACCCTTCAAGTGCTCCAAAGAGAAGATGTTGGCATGCCACCATCAATATATATATTTCCTGGTGCTTCTGATATCACCTTTCAAAGCTAACATCTTATATTAATACTCGTTTAGCTTTTACTTAGAAATGTATGAGAGAAATCATAAAAAATGTGTCGTTTTCATTATCAACCATTTAAAATCAATGGTTTATCGTAAGTCATTAATGCAAGTCCTAACTGCTCCGATGACGCTTTTAAGACTGCAAAGTCTTTCTTAAGACTGCAAAATCTTTGTTAACAACAAACAAAGGGGAAAAAATACATGTTTTGACATACGGAATTCTATTTTTATTCATACTTAGACTTGTGCAAATATGTGATGGAGAGGGTAGGTTTGAATCAAATTCCTTCCAGTACACGCCTGAATGTATCGATGAATAAAACTGTAAAGGTAAATTCAAGGCAGTCGTTACGTTCGACTGTGGATTCAAGTTATGGAACCAGGCCAACCTCCCCAAACATTATTTTGCACAAGACTATTTATAATTAATTTCTCCTCTGCACATCTTTACTTTATTTTCAACATGGTGATAGCATGCAGAATATGAGAAAGAAAGTTAAATCCTTCATGTGCTTTTCCAACATATATTAGAACCACAAATTTCTCCTAAACCAACAAAGCCCTCATAAACAATTAAGAAATGAATGGACATTTTAAGTCTTCCCCAGCAATTTGACCAGAAGCAGACTCAACTTTGACAACAGTCAATATGATTTATCACCATCGTACATAAACCTCAACTGTTAATTCACCCATACAATGAAAATGATATTGGAAAAACAGATCCTATTGAGGAATTTTAAAATCCTCACTTCAAAACGAAAACTTTGTTTCTATTTTGAGAACACAAACGCTGTCTGGCGCGTTAGTCTGGCAATTTTTTTCCTAAAACCCAACTAATGTAATGGCTCGTTGGTCTAGGGGTATGATTCTCGCTTAGGGTGCGAGAGGTCCCGGGTTCAAATCCCGGACGAGCCCAAGCATTTGGTCTTTTTTCTTTTGAAACACGTAGCTTCGAACTGTGTTTAATATAGTCAGCAAAAATCACTTATAGCAAAACCCTTCAAGTGCTCCAAAGAGAAGATGTTGGCATGCCACCATCAATATATATATTTCCTGGTGCTTCTGATATCACCTTTCAAAGCTAACATCTTATATTAATACTCGTTTAGCTTTTACTTAGAAATGTATGAGAGAAATCATAAAAAATGTGTCGTTTTCATTATCAACCATTTAAAATCAATGATTTATCGTAAGTCATTAATGCAAGTCCTAACTGCTCAGATGACGCTTTTAACCCCTTAAGGACACATGACATGTCTGACACGTCATGATCCCCTTTTATTCCAGAAGTTTGGTCCTTAAGGGGTTAAGACTGCAAAGTCTTTCTTAAGACTGCAAAATCTTTGTTAACAACAAACGGGAAAAAATACATGTTTTGACATACGGAATTCTATTTTTATTCATACTTAGACTCGTGCAAATATGTGATGGAGAGGGTAGGTTTGAATCAAATTCCTTCAAGTACACGCCTGAATGTATCGATGAATAAAACTGTAAAGGTAAATTCAAGGCAGTCATTACGTTCGACTGTGGATTCAAGTTATGGAACCAGGTCAACCTCCCCAAACATTATTTTGCACAAGACTATTTATAATTAATTTCTCCTCTGCACATCTTTAATTTAATTTCTCCTCTGCAACAACAAACAAAGGGGAAAAAAATATATGTTTTGACATACGGAATTCTATTTTTATTCATACTTAGACTTGTGCAAATATGTGATGGAGAGGGTAGGTTTGAATCAAATTCCTTCCAGTACACGCCTGAATGTATCGATGAATAAAACTGTAAAGGTAAATTCAAGGCAGTCGTTACGTTCGACTGTGGATTCAAGTTATGGAACCAGGCCAACCTCCCCAAACATTATTTTGCACAAGACTATTTATAATTAATTTCTCCTCTGCACATCTTTACTTTATTTTCAACATGGTGATAGCATGCAGAATATGAGAAAGAAAGTTAAATCCTTCATGTGCTTTTCCAACATATATTAGAACCACAAATTTCTCCTAAACCAACAAAGCCCTCATAAACAATTAAGAAATGAATGGACATTTTAAGTCTTCCCCAGCAATTTGACCAGAAGCAGACTCAACTTTGACAACAGTCAATATGATTTATCACCATCGTACATAAACCTCAACTGTTAATTCACCCATACAATGAAAATGATATTGGAAAAACAGATCCTATTGAGGAATTTTAAAATCCTCACTTCAAAACGAAAACTTTGTTTCTATTTTGAGAACACAAACGCTGTCTGGCGCGTTAGTCTGGCAATTTTTTTCCTAAAACCCAACTAATGTAATGGCTCGTTGGTCTAGGGGTATGATTCTCGCTTAGGGTGCGAGAGGTCCCGGGTTCAAATCCCGGACGAGCCCAAGCATTTGGTGTTTTTTCTTTTGAAACACGTAGCTTCGAACTGTGTTTAATATAGTCAGCAAAAATCACTTATAGCAAAACCCTTCAAGTGCTCCAAAGAGAAGATGTTGGCATGCCACCATCAATATATATATTTCCTGGTGCTTCTGATATCACCTTTCAAAGCTAACATCTTATATTAATACTCGTTTAGCTTTTACTTAGAAATGTATGAGAGAAATCATAAAAAATGTGTCGTTTTCATTATCAACCATTTAAAATCAATGGTTTATCGTAAGTCATTAATGCAAGTCCTAACTGCTCAGATGACGCTTTTAAGACTGCAAAGTCTTTCTTAAGACTGCAAAATCTTTGTTAACAACAAACAAAGGGGAAAAAAATATATGTTTTGACATACGGAATTCTATTTTTATTCATACTTAGACTTGTGCAAATATGTGATGGAGAGGGTAGGTTTGAATCAAATTCCTTCCAGTACACGCCTGAATGTATCGATGAATAAAACTGTAAAGGTAAATTCAAGGCAGTCGTTACGTTCGACTGTGGATTCAAGTTATGGAACCAGGCCAACCTCCCCAAACATTATTTTGCACAAGACTATTTATAATTAATTTCTCCTCTGCACATCTTTACTTTATTTTCAACATGGTGATAGCATGCAGAATATGAGAAAGAAAGTTAAATCCTTCATGTGCTTTTCCAACATATATTAGAACCACAAATTTCTCCTAAACCAACAAAGCCCTCATAAACAATTAAGAAATGAATGGACATTTTAAGTCTTCCCCAGCAATTTGACCAGAAGCAGACTCAACTTTGACAACAGTCAATATGATTTATCACCATCGTACATAAACCTCAACTGTTAATTCACCCATACAATGAAAATGATATTGGAAAAACAGATCCTATTGAGGAATTTTAAAATCCTCACTTCAAAACGAAAACTTTGTTTCTATTTTGAGAACACAAACGCTGTCTGGCGCGTTAGTCTGGCAATTTTTTTCCTAAAACCCAACTAATGTAATGGCTCGTTGGTCTAGGGGTATGATTCTCGCTTAGGGTGCGAGAGGTCCCGGGTTCAAATCCCGGACGAGCCCAAGCATTTGGTGTTTTTTCTTTTGAAACACGTAGCTTCGAACTGTGTTTAATATAGTCAGCAAAAATCACTTATAGCAAAACCCTTCAAGTGCTCCAAAGAGAAGATGTTGGCATGCCACCATCAATATATATATTTCCTGGTGCTTCTGATATCACCTTTCAAAGCTAACATCTTATATTAATACTCGTTTAGCTTTTACTTAGAAATGTATGAGAGAAATCATAAAAAATGTGTCGTTTTCATTATCAACCATTTAAAATCAATGATTTATCGTAAGTCATTAATGCAAGTCCTAACTGCTCAGATGACGCTTTTAACCCCTTAAGGACACATGACATGTCTGACACGTCATGATCCCCTTTTATTCCAGAAGTTTGGTCCTTAAGGGGTTAAGACTGCAAAGTCTTTCTTAAGACTGCAAAATCTTTGTTAACAACAAACGGGAAAAAATACATGTTTTGACATACGGAATTCTATTTTTATTCATACTTAGACTCGTGCAAATATGTGATGGAGAGGGTAGGTTTGAATCAAATTCCTTCAAGTACACGCCTGAATGTATCGATGAATAAAACTGTAAAGGTGAATTCAAGGCAGTCATTACGTTCGACTGTGGATTCAAGTTATGGAACCAGGTCAACCTCCCCAAACATTATTTTGCACAAGACTATTTATAATTAATTTCTCCTCTGCACATCTTTACTTTATTTTCAACATGGTGATAGCATGCAGAATATGAGAAAGAAAGTTAAATCCTTCATGTGCTTTTCCAACATATATTAGAACCACAAATTTCTCCTAAACCAACAAAGCCCTCATAAACAATTAAGAAATGAATGGACATTTTAAGTCTTCCCCAGCAATTTGACCAGAAGCAGACTCAACTTTGACAACAGTCAATATGATTTATCACCATCGTACATAAACCTCAACTGTTAATTCACCCATACAATGAAAATGATATTGGAAAAACAGATCCTATTGAGGAATTTTAAAATCCTCACTTCAAAACGAAAACTTTGTTTCTATTTTGAGAACACAAACGCTGTCTGGCGCGTTAGTCTGGCAATTTTTTTCCTAAAACCCAACTAATGTAATGGCTCGTTGGTCTAGGGGTATGATTCTCGCTTAGGGTGCGAGAGGTCCCGGGTTCAAATCCCGGACGAGCCCAAGCATTTGGTGTTTTTTCTTTTGAAACACGTAGCTTCGAACTGTGTTTAATATAGTCAGCAAAAATCACTTATAGCAAAACCCTTCAAGTGCTCCAAAGAGAAGATGTTGGCATGCCACCATCAATATATATATTTCCTGGTGCTTCTGATATCACCTTTCAAAGCTAACATCTTATATTAATACTCGTTTAGCTTTTACTTAGAAATGTATGAGAGAAATCATAAAAAATGTGTCGTTTTCATTATCAACCATTTAAAATCAATGGTTTATCGTAAGTCATTAATGCAAGTCCTAACTGCTCAGATGACGCTTTTAAGACTGCAAAGTCTTTCTTAAGACTGCAAAATCTTTGTTAACAACAAACAAAGGGGAAAAAATACATGTTTTGACATACGGAATTCTATTTTTATTCATACTTAGACTTGTGCAAATAGGTGATGGAGAGGGTAGGTTTGAATCAAATTCCTTCCAGTACACGCCTGAATGTATCGATGAATAAAACTGTAAAGGTAAATTCAAGGCAGTCGTTACGTTCGACTGTGGATTCAAGTTATGGAACCAGGCCAACCTCCCCAAACATTATTTTGCAGAAGACTATTTATAATTAATTTCTCCTCTGCACATCTTTACTTTATTTTCAACATGGTGATAGCATGCAGAATATGAGAAAGAAAGTTAAATCCTTCATGTGCTTTTCCAACATATATTAGAACCACAAATTTCTCCTAAACCAACAAAGCCCTCATAAACAATTAAGAAATGAATGGACATTTTAAGTTTCCCCAGCAATTTGACCAGAAGCAGACTCAACTTTGACAACAGTCAATATGATTTATCACCATTGTACATAAACCTCAACTGTTAATTCACCCATACAATGAAAATGATATTGGAAAAACAGATCCTATTGAGGAATTTTAAAATCCTCACTTCAAAACGAAAACTTTGTTTCTATTTTGAGAACACAAACGCTGTCTGGCGCGTTAGTCTGGCAATTTTTTTCCTAAAACCCAACTAATGTAATGGCTCGTTGGTCTAGGGGTATGATTCTCGCTTAGGGTGCGAGAGGTCCCGGGTTCAAATCCCGGACGAGCCCAAGCATTTGGTGTTTTTTCTTTTGAAACACGTAGCTTCGAACTGTGTTTAATATAGTCAGCAAAAATCACTTATAGCAAAACCCTTCAAGTGCTCCAAAGAGAAGATGTTGGCATGCCACCATCAATATATATATTTCCTGGTGCTTCTGATATCACCTTTCAAAGCTAACATCTTATATTAATACTCGTTTAGCTTTTACTTAGAAATGTATGAGAGAAATCATAAAAAATGTGTCGTTTTCATTATCAACCATTTAAAATCAATGGTTTATCGTAAGTCATTAATGCAAGTCCTAACTGCTCCGATGACGCTTTTAAGACTGCAAAGTCTTTCTTAAGACTGCAAAATCTTTGTTAACAACAAACAAAGGGGAAAAAATACATGTTTTGACATACGGAATTCTATTTTTATTCATACTTAGACTTGTGCAAATATGTGATGGAGAGGGTAGGTTTGAATCAAATTCCTTCCAGTACACGCCTGAATGTATCGATGAATAAAACTGTAAAGGTAAATTCAAGGCAGTCGTTACGTTCGACTGTGGATTCAAGTTATGGAACCAGGCCAACCTCCCCAAACATTATTTTGCACAAGACTATTTATAATTAATTTCTCCTCTGCACATCTTTACTTTATTTTCAACATGGTGATAGCATGCAGAATATGAGAAAGAAAGTTAAATCCTTCATGTGCTTTTCCAACATATATTAGAACCACAAATTTCTCCTAAACCAACAAAGCCCTCATAAACAATTAAGAAATGAATGGACATTTTAAGTCTTCCCCAGCAATTTGACCAGAAGCAGACTCAACTTTGACAACAGTCAATATGATTTATCACCATCGTACATAAACCTCAACTGTTAATTCACCCATACAATGAAAATGATATTGGAAAAACAGATCCTATTGAGGAATTTTAAAATCCTCACTTCAAAACGAAAACTTTGTTTCTATTTTGAGAACACAAACGCTGTCTGGCGCGTTAGTCTGGCAATTTTTTTCCTAAAACCCAACTAATGTAATGGCTCGTTGGTCTAGGGGTATGATTCTCGCTTAGGGTGCGAGAGGTCCCGGGTTCAAATCCCGGACGAGCCCAAGCATTTGGTCTTTTTTCTTTTGAAACACGTAGCTTCGAACTGTGTTTAATATAGTCAGCAAAAATCACTTATAGCAAAACCCTTCAAGTGCTCCAAAGAGAAGATGTTGGCATGCCACCATCAATATATATATTTCCTGGTGCTTCTGATATCACCTTTCAAAGCTAACATCTTATATTAATACTCGTTTAGCTTTTACTTAGAAATGTATGAGAGAAATCATAAAAAATGTGTCGTTTTCATTATCAACCATTTAAAATCAATGATTTATCGTAAGTCATTAATGCAAGTCCTAACTGCTCAGATGACGCTTTTAACCCCTTAAGGACACATGACATGTCTGACACGTCATGATCCCCTTTTATTCCAGAAGTTTGGTCCTTAAGGGGTTAAGACTGCAAAGTCTTTCTTAAGACTGCAAAATCTTTGTTAACAACAAACGGGAAAAAATACATGTTTTGACATACGGAATTCTATTTTTATTCATACTTAGACTCGTGCAAATATGTGATGGAGAGGGTAGGTTTGAATCAAATTCCTTCAAGTACACGCCTGAATGTATCGATGAATAAAACTGTAAAGGTAAATTCAAGGCAGTCATTACGTTCGACTGTGGATTCAAGTTATGGAACCAGGTCAACCTCCCCAAACATTATTTTGCACAAGACTATTTATAATTAATTTCTCCTCTGCACATCTTTAATTTAATTTCTCCTCTGCAACAACAAACAAAGGGGAAAAAAATATATGTTTTGACATACGGAATTCTATTTTTATTCATACTTAGACTTGTGCAAATATGTGATGGAGAGGGTAGGTTTGAATCAAATTCCTTCCAGTACACGCCTGAATGTATCGATGAATAAAACTGTAAAGGTAAATTCAAGGCAGTCGTTACGTTCGACTGTGGATTCAAGTTATGGAACCAGGCCAACCTCCCCAAACATTATTTTGCACAAGACTATTTATAATTAATTTCTCCTCTGCACATCTTTACTTTATTTTCAACATGGTGATAGCATGCAGAATATGAGAAAGAAAGTTAAATCCTTCATGTGCTTTTCCAACATATATTAGAACCACAAATTTCTCCTAAACCAACAAAGCCCTCATAAACAATTAAGAAATGAATGGACATTTTAAGTCTTCCCCAGCAATTTGACCAGAAGCAGACTCAACTTTGACAACAGTCAATATGATTTATCACCATCGTACATAAACCTCAACTGTTAATTCACCCATACAATGAAAATGATATTGGAAAAACAGATCCTATTGAGGAATTTTAAAATCCTCACTTCAAAACGAAAACTTTGTTTCTATTTTGAGAACACAAACGCTGTCTGGCGCGTTAGTCTGGCAATTTTTTTCCTAAAACCCAACTAATGTAATGGCTCGTTGGTCTAGGGGTATGATTCTCGCTTAGGGTGCGAGAGGTCCCGGGTTCAAATCCCGGACGAGCCCAAGCATTTGGTGTTTTTTCTTTTGAAACACGTAGCTTCGAACTGTGTTTAATATAGTCAGCAAAAATCACTTATAGCAAAACCCTTCAAGTGCTCCAAAGAGAAGATGTTGGCATGCCACCATCAATATATATATTTCCTGGTGCTTCTGATATCACCTTTCAAAGCTAACATCTTATATTAATACTCGTTTAGCTTTTACTTAGAAATGTATGAGAGAAATCATAAAAAATGTGTCGTTTTCATTATCAACCATTTAAAATCAATGGTTTATCGTAAGTCATTAATGCAAGTCCTAACTGCTCAGATGACGCTTTTAAGACTGCAAAGTCTTTCTTAAGACTGCAAAATCTTTGTTAACAACAAACAAAGGGGAAAAAAATATATGTTTTGACATACGGAATTCTATTTTTATTCATACTTAGACTTGTGCAAATATGTGATGGAGAGGGTAGGTTTGAATCAAATTCCTTCCAGTACACGCCTGAATGTATCGATGAATAAAACTGTAAAGGTAAATTCAAGGCAGTCGTTACGTTCGACTGTGGATTCAAGTTATGGAACCAGGCCAACCTCCCCAAACATTATTTTGCACAAGACTATTTATAATTAATTTCTCCTCTGCACATCTTTACTTTATTTTCAACATGGTGATAGCATGCAGAATATGAGAAAGAAAGTTAAATCCTTCATGTGCTTTTCCAACATATATTAGAACCACAAATTTCTCCTAAACCAACAAAGCCCTCATAAACAATTAAGAAATGAATGGACATTTTAAGTCTTCCCCAGCAATTTGACCAGAAGCAGACTCAACTTTGACAACAGTCAATATGATTTATCACCATCGTACATAAACCTCAACTGTTAATTCACCCATACAATGAAAATGATATTGGAAAAACAGATCCTATTGAGGAATTTTAAAATCCTCACTTCAAAACGAAAACTTTGTTTCTATTTTGAGAACACAAACGCTGTCTGGCGCGTTAGTCTGGCAATTTTTTTCCTAAAACCCAACTAATGTAATGGCTCGTTGGTCTAGGGGTATGATTCTCGCTTAGGGTGCGAGAGGTCCCGGGTTCAAATCCCGGACGAGCCCAAGCATTTGGTGTTTTTTCTTTTGAAACACGTAGCTTCGAACTGTGTTTAATATAGTCAGCAAAAATCACTTATAGCAAAACCCTTCAAGTGCTCCAAAGAGAAGATGTTGGCATGCCACCATCAATATATATATTTCCTGGTGCTTCTGATATCACCTTTCAAAGCTAACATCTTATATTAATACTCGTTTAGCTTTTACTTAGAAATGTATGAGAGAAATCATAAAAAATGTGTCGTTTTCATTATCAACCATTTAAAATCAATGGTTTATCGTAAGTCATTAATGCAAGTCCTAACTGCTCAGATGACGCTTTTAAGACTGCAAAGTCTTTCTTAAGACTGCAAAATCTTTGTTAACAACAAACAAAGGGGAAAAAAATATATGTTTTGACATACGGAATTCTATTTTTATTCATACTTAGACTTGTGCAAATATGTGATGGAGAGGGTAGGTTTGAATCAAATTCCTTCCAGTACACGCCTGAATGTATCGATGAATAAAACTGTAAAGGTAAATTCAAGGCAGTCGTTACGTTCGACTGTGGATTCAAGTTATGGAACCAGGCCAACCTCCCCAAACATTATTTTGCACAAGACTATTTATAATTAATTTCTCCTCTGCACATCTTTACTTTATTTTCAACATGGTGATAGCATGCAGAATATGAGAAAGAAAGTTAAATCCTTCATGTGCTTTTCCAACATATATTAGAACCACAAATTTCTCCTAAACCAACAAAGCCCTCATAAACAATTAAGAAATGAATGGACATTTTAAGTCTTCCCCAGCAATTTGACCAGAAGCAGACTCAACTTTGACAACAGTCAATATGATTTATCACCATCGTACATAAACCTCAACTGTTAATTCACCCATACAATGAAAATGATATTGGAAAAACAGATCCTATTGAGGAATTTTAAAATCCTCACTTCAAAACGAAAACTTTGTTTCTATTTTGAGAACACAAACGCTGTCTGGCGCGTTAGTCTGGCAATTTTTTTCCTAAAACCCAACTAATGTAATGGCTCGTTGGTCTAGGGGTATGATTCTCGCTTAGGGTGCGAGAGGTCCCGGGTTCAAATCCCGGACGAGCCCAAGCATTTGGTGTTTTTTCTTTTGAAACACGTAGCTTCGAACTGTGTTTAATATAGTCAGCAAAAATCACTTATAGCAAAACCCTTCAAGTGCTCCAAAGAGAAGATGTTGGCATGCCACCATCAATATATATATTTCCTGGTGCTTCTGATATCACCTTTCAAAGCTAACATCTTATATTAATACTCGTTTAGCTTTTACTTAGAAATGTATGAGAGAAATCATAAAAAATGTGTCGTTTTCATTATCAACCATTTAAAATCAATGGTTTATCGTAAGTCATTAATGCAAGTCCTAACTGCTCAGATGACGCTTTTAAGACTGCAAAGTCTTTCTTAAGACTGCAAAATCTTTGTTAACAACAAACAAAGGGGAAAAAAATATATGTTTTGACATACGGAATTCTATTTTTATTCATACTTAGACTTGTGCAAATATGTGATGGAGAGGGTAGGTTTGAATCAAATTCCTTCCAGTACACGCCTGAATGTATCGATGAATAAAACTGTAAAGGTAAATTCAAGGCAGTCGTTACGTTCGACTGTGGATTCAAGTTATGGAACCAGGCCAACCTCCCCAAACATTATTTTGCACAAGACTATTTATAATTAATTTCTCCTCTGCACATCTTTACTTTATTTTCAACATGGTGATAGCATGCAGAATATGAGAAAGAAAGTTAAATCCTTCATGTGCTTTTCCAACATATATTAGAACCACAAATTTCTCCTAAACCAACAAAGCCCTCATAAACAATTAAGAAATGAATGGACATTTTAAGTCTTCCCCAGCAATTTGACCAGAAGCAGACTCAACTTTGACAACAGTCAATATGATTTATCACCATCGTACATAAACCTCAACTGTTAATTCACCCATACAATGAAAATTATATTGGAAAAACAGATCCTATTGAGGAATTTTAAAATCCTCACTTCAAAACGAAAACTTTGTTTCTATTTTGAGAACACAAACGCTGTCTGGCGCGTTAGTCTGGCAATTTTTTTCCTAAAACCCAACTAATGTAATGGCTCGTTGGTCTAGGGGTATGATTCTCGCTTAGGGTGCGAGAGGTCCCGGGTTCAAATCCTGGACGAGCCCAAGCATTTGGTGTTTTTTCTTTTGAAACACGTAGCTTCGAACTGTGTTTAATATAGTCAGCAAAAATCACTTATAGCAAAACCCTTCAAGTGCTCCAAAGAGAAGATGTTGGCATGCCACCATCAATATATATATTTCCTGGTGCTTCTGATATCACCTTTCAAAGCTAACATCTTATATTAATACTCGTTTAGCTTTTACTTAGAAATGTATGAGAGAAATCATAAAAAATGTGTCGTTTTCATTATCAACCATTTAAAATCAATGGTTTATCGTAAGTCATTAATGCAAGTCCTAACTGCTCAGATGACGCTTTTAAGACTGCAAAGTCTTTCTTAAGACTGCAAAATCTTTGTTAACAACAAACAAAGGGGAAAAAAATATATGTTTTGACATACGGAATTCTATTTTTATTCATACTTAGACTTGTGCAAATATGTGATGGAGAGGGTAGGTTTGAATCAAATTCCTTCCAGTACACGCCTGAATGTATCGATGAATAAAACTGTAAAGGTAAATTCAAGGCAGTCGTTACGTTCGACTGTGGATTCAAGTTATGGAACCAGGCCAACCTCCCCAAACATTATTTTGCACAAGACTATTTATAATTAATTTCTCCTCTGCACATCTTTACTTTATTTTCAACATGGTGATAGCATGCAGAATATGAGAAAGGAAGTTAAATCCTTCATGTGCTTTTCCAACATATATTAGAACCACAAATTTCTCCTAAACCAACAAAGCCCTCATAAACAATTAAGAAATGAATGGACATTTTAAGTCTTCCCCAGCAATTTGACCAGAAGCAGACTCAACTTTGACAACAGTCAATATGATTTATCACCATCGTACATAAACCTCAACTGTTAATTCACCCATACAATGAAAATGATATTGGAAAAACAGATCCTATTGAGGAATTTTAAAATCCTCACTTCAAAACGAAAACTTTGTTTCTATTTTGAGAACACAAACGCTGTCTGGCGCGTTAGTCTGGCAATTTTTTTCCTAAAACCCAACTAATGTAATGGCTCGTTGGTCTAGGGGTATGATTCTCGCTTAGGGTGCGAGAGGTCCCGGGTTCAAATCCCAGACGAGCCCAAGCATTTGGTGTTTTTTCTTTTGAAACACGTAGCTTCGAACTGTGTTTAATATAGTCAGCAAAAATCACTTATAGCAAAACCCTTCAAGTGCTCCAAAGAGAAGATGTTGGCATGCCACCATCAATATATATATTTCCTGGTGCTTCTGATATCACCTTTCAAAGCTAACATCTTATATTAATACTCGTTTAGCTTTTACTTAGAAATGTATGAGAGAAATCATAAAAAATGTGTCGTTTTCATTATCAACCATTTAAAATCAATGATTTATCGTAAGTCATTAATGCAAGTCCTAACTGCTCAGATGACGCTTTTAACCCCTTAAGGACACATGACATGTCTGACACGTCATGATCCCCTTTTATTCCAGAAGTTTGGTCCTTAAGGGGTTAAGACTGCAAAGTCTTTCTTAAGACTGCAAAATCTTTGTTAACAACAAACGGGAAAAAATACATGTTTTGACATACGGAATTCTATTTTTATTCATACTTAGACTTGTGCAAATATGTGATGGAGAGGGTAGGTTTGAATCAAATTCCTTCCAGTACACGCCTGAATGTATCGATGAATAAAACTGTAAAGGTAAATTCAAGGCAGTCGTTACGTTCGACTGTGGATTCAAGTTATGGAACCAGGCCAACCTCCCCAAACATTATTTTGCACAAGACTATTTATAATTAATTTCTCCTCTGCACATCTTTACTTTATTTTCAACATGGTGATAGCATGCAGAATATGAGAAAGAAAGTTAAATCCTTCATGTGCTTTTCCAACATATATTAGAACCACAAATTTCTCCTAAACCAACAAAGCCCTCATAAACAATTAAGAAATGAATGGACATTTTAAGTCTTCCCCAGCAATTTGACCAGAAGCAGACTCAACTTTGACAACAGTCAATATGATTTATCACCATCGTACATAAACCTCAACTGTTAATTCACCCATACAATGAAAATGATATTGGAAAAACAGATCCTATTGAGGAATTTTAAAATCCTCACTTCAAAACGAAAACTTTGTTTCTATTTTGAGAACACAAACGCTGTCTGGCGCGTTAGTCTGGCAATTTTTTTCCTAAAACCCAACTAATGTAATGGCTCGTTGGTCTAGGGGTATGATTCTCGCTTAGGGTGCGAGAGGTCCCGGGTTCAAATCCCAGACGAGCCCAAGCATTTGGTGTTTTTTCTTTTGAAACACGTAGCTTCGAACTGTGTTTAATATAGTCAGCAAAAATCACTTATAGCAAAACCCTTCAAGTGCTCCAAAGAGAAGATGTTGGCATGCCACCATCAATATATATATTTCCTGGTGCTTCTGATATCACCTTTCAAAGCTAACATCTTATATTAATACTCGTTTAGCTTTTACTTAGAAATGTATGAGAGAAATCATAAAAAATGTGTCGTTTTCATTATCAACCATTTAAAATCAATGATTTATCGTAAGTCATTAATGCAAGTCCTAACTGCTCAGATGACGCTTTTAACCCCTTAAGGACACATGACATGTCTGACACGTCATGATCCCCTTTTATTCCAGAAGTTTGGTCCTTAAGGGGTTAAGACTGCAAAGTCTTTCTTAAGACTGCAAAATCTTTGTTAACAACAAACGGGAAAAAATACATGTTTTGACATACGGAATTCTATTTTTATTCATACTTAGACTTGTGCAAATATGTGATGGAGAGGGTAGGTTTGAATCAAATTCCTTCCAGTACACGCCTGAATGTATCGATGAATAAAACTGTAAAGGTAAATTCAAGGCAGTCGTTACGTTCGACTGTGGATTCAAGTTATGGAACCAGGCCAACCTCCCCAAACATTATTTTTCACAAGACTATTTATAATTAATTTCTCCTCTGCACATCTTTACTTTATTTTCAACATGGTGATAGCATGCAGAATATGAGAAAGAAAGTTAAATCCTTCATGTGCTTTTCCAACATATATTAGAACCACAAATTTCTCCTAAACCAACAAAGCCCTCATAAACAATTAAGAAATGAATGGACATTTTAAGTCTTCCCCAGCAATTTGACCAGAAGCAGACTCAACTTTGACAACAGTCAATATGATTTATCACCATCGTACATAAACCTCAACTGTTAATTCACCCATACAATGAAAATGATATTGGAAAAACAGATCCTATTGAGGAATTTTAAAATTCTCACTTCAAAACGAAAACTTTGTTTCTATTTTGAGAACACAAACGCTGTCTGGCGCGTTAGTCTGGCAATTTTTTTCCTAAAACCCAACTAATGTAATGGCTCGTTGGTCTAGGGGTATGATTCTCGCTTAGGGTGCGAGAGGTCCCGGGTTCAAATCGCGGACGAGCCCAAGCATTTGGTGTTTTTTCTTTTGAAACACGTAGCTTCGAACTGTGTTTAATATAGTCAGCAAAAATCACTTATAGCAAAACCCTTCAAGTGCTCCAAAGAGAAGATGTTGGCATGCCACCATCAATATATATATTTCCTGGTGCTTCTGATATCACCTTTCAAAGCTAACATCTTATATTAATACTCGTTTAGCTTTTACTTAGAAATGTATGAGAGAAATCATAAAAAATGTGTCGTTTTCATTATCAACCATTTAAAATCAATGGTTTATCGTAAGTCATTAATGCAAGTCCTAACTGCTCAGATGACGCTTTTAAGACTGCAAAGTCTTTCTTAAGACTGCAAAATCTTTGTTAACAACAAACAAAGGGGAAAAAAATATATGTTTTGACATACGGAATTCTATTTTTATTCATACTTAGACTTGTGCAAATATGTGATGGAGAGGGTAGGTTTGAATCAAATTCCTTCCAGTACACGCCTGAATGTATCGATGAATAAAACTGTAAAGGTAAATTCAAGGCAGTCGTTACGTTCGACTGTGGATTCAAGTTATGGAACCAGGCCAACCTCCCCAAACATTATTTTGCACAAGACTATTTATAATTAATTTCTCCTCTGCACATCTTTACTTTATTTTCAACATGGTGATAGCATGCAGAATATGAGAAAGAAAGTTAAATCCTTCATGTGCTTTTCCAACATATATTAGAACCACAAATTTCTCCTAAACCAACAAAGCCCTCATAAACAATTAAGAAATGAATGGACATTTTAAGTCTTCCCCAGCAATTTGACCAGAAGCAGACTCAACTTTGACAACAGTCAATATGATTTATCACCATCGTACATAAACCTCAACTGTTAATTCACCCATACAATGAAAATGATATTGGAAAAACAGATCCTATTGAGGAATTTTAAAATCCTCACTTCAAAACGAAAACTTTGTTTCTATTTTGAGAACACAAACGCTGTCTGGCGCGTTAGTCTGGCAATTTTTTTCCTAAAACCCAACTAATGTAATGGCTCGTTGGTCTAGGGGTATGATTCTCGCTTAGGGTGCGAGAGGTCCCGGGTTCAAATCCCGGACGAGCCCAAGCATTTGGTGTTTTTTCTTTTGAAACACGTAGCTTCGAACTGTGTTTAATATAGTCAGCAAAAATCACTTATAGCAAAACCCTTCAAGTGCTCCAAAGAGAAGATGTTGGCATGCCACCATCAATATATATATTTCCTGGTGCTTCTGATATCACCTTTCAAAGCTAACATCTTATATTAATACTCGTTTAGCTTTTACTTAGAAATGTATGAGAGAAATCATAAAAAATGTGTCGTTTTCATTATCAACCATTTAAAATCAATGGTTTATCGTAAGTCATTAATGCAAGTCCTAACTGCTCAGATGACGCTTTTAAGACTGCAAAGTCTTTCTTAAGACTGCAAAATCTTTGTTAACAACAAACAAAGGGGAAAAAATACATGTTTTGACATACGGAATTCTATTTTTATTCATACTTAGACTTGTGCAAATATGTGATGGAGAGGGTAGGTTTGAATCAAATTCCTTCCAGTACACGCCTGAATGTATCGATGAATAAAACTGTAAAGGTAAATTCAAGGCAGTCGTTACGTTCGACTGTGGATTCAAGTTATGGAACCAGGCCAACCTCCCCAAACATTATTTTGCAGAAGACTTTTTATAATTAATTTCTCCTCTGCACATCTTTACTTTATTTTCAACATGGTGATAGCATGCAGAATATGAGAAAGAAAGTTAAATCCTTCATGTGCTTTTCCAACATATATTAGAACCACAAATTTCTCCTAAACCAACAAAGCCCTCATAAACAATTAAGAAATGAATGGACATTTTAAGTTTCCCCAGCAATTTGACCAGAAGCAGACTCAACTTTGACAACAGTCAATATGATTTATCACCATTGTACATAAACCTCAACTGTTAATTCACCCATACAATGAAAATGATATTGGAAAAACAGATCCTATTGAGGAATTTTAAAATCCTCACTTCAAAACGAAAACTTTGTTTCTATTTTGAGAACACAAACGCTGTCTGGCGCGTTAGTCTGGCAATTTTTTTCCTAAAACCCAACTAATGTAATGGCTCGTTGGTCTAGGGGTATGATTCTCGCTTAGGGTGCGAGAGGTCCCGGGTTCAAATCCCGGACGAGCCCAAGCATTTGGTGTTTTTTCTTTTGAAACACGTAGCTTCGAACTGTGTTTAATATAGTCAGCAAAAATCACTTATAGCAAAACCCTTCAAGTGCTCCAAAGAGAAGATGTTGGCATGCCACCATCAATATATATATTTCCTGGTGCTTCTGATATCACCTTTCAAAGCTAACATCTTATATTAATACTCGTTTAGCTTTTACTTAGAAATGTATGAGAGAAATCATAAAAAATGTGTCGTTTTCATTATCAACCATTTAAAATCAATGGTTTATCGTAAGTCATTAATGCAAGTCCTAACTGCTCCGATGACGCTTTTAAGACTGCAAAGTCTTTCTTAAGACTGCAAAATCTTTGTTAACAACAAACAAAGGGGAAAAAATACATGTTTTGACATACGGAATTCTATTTTTATTCATACTTAGACTTGTGCAAATATGTGATGGAGAGGGTAGGTTTGAATCAAATTCCTTCCAGTACACGCCTGAATGTATCGATGAATAAAACTGTAAAGGTAAATTCAAGGCAGTCGTTACGTTCGACTGTGGATTCAAGTTATGGAACCAGGCCAACCTCCCCAAACATTATTTTGCACAAGACTATTTATAATTAATTTCTCCTCTGCACATCTTTACTTTATTTTCAACATGGTGATAGCATGCAGAATATGAGAAAGAAAGTTAAATCCTTCATGTGCTTTTCCAACATATATTAGAACCACAAATTTCTCCTAAACCAACAAAGCCCTCATAAACAATTAAGAAATGAATGGACATTTTAAGTCTTCCCCAGCAATTTGACCAGAAGCAGACTCAACTTTGACAACAGTCAATATGATTTATCACCATCGTACATAAACCTCAACTGTTAATTCACCCATACAATGAAAATGATATTGGAAAAACAGATCCTATTGAGGAATTTTAAAATCCTCACTTCAAAACGAAAACTTTGTTTCTATTTTGAGAACACAAACGCTGTCTGGCGCGTTAGTCTGGCAATTTTTTTCCTAAAACCCAACTAATGTAATGGCTCGTTGGTCTAGGGGTATGATTCTCGCTTAGGGTGCGAGAGGTCCCGGGTTCAAATCCCGGACGAGCCCAAGCATTTGGTGTTTTTTCTTTTGAAACACGTAGCTTCGAACTGTGTTTAATATAGTCAGCAAAAATCACTTATAGCAAAACCCTTCAAGTGCTCCAAAGAGAAGATGTTGGCATGCCACCATCAATATATATATTTCCTGGTGCTTCTGATATCACCTTTCAAAGCTAACATCTTATATTAATACTCGTTTAGCTTTTACTTAGAAATGTATGAGAGAAATCATAAAAAATGTGTCGTTTTCATTATCAACCATTTAAAATCAATGGTTTATCGTAAGTCATTAATGCAAGTCCTAACTGCTCCGATGACGCTTTTAAGACTGCAAAGTCTTTCTTAAGACTGCAAAATCTTTGTTAACAACAAACAAAGGGGAAAAAATACATGTTTTGACATACGGAATTCTATTTTTATTCATACTTAGACTTGTGCAAATATGTGATGGAGAGGGTAGGTTTGAATCAAATTCCTTCCAGTACTCGCCTGAATGTATCGATGAATAAAACTGTAAAGGTAAATTCAAGGCAGTCGTTACGTTCGACTGTGGATTCAAGTTATGGAACCAGGCCAACCTCCCCAAACATTATTTTGCACAAGACTATTTATAATTAATTTCTCCTCTGCACAACTTTACTTTATTTTCAACATGGTGATAGCATGCAGAATATGAGAAAGAAAGTTAAATCCTTCATGTGCTTTTCCAACATATATTAGAACCACAAATTTCTCCTAAACCAACAAAGCCCTCATAAACAATTAAGAAATGAATGGACATTTTAAGTCTTCCCCAGCAATTTGACCAGAAGCAGACTCAACTTTGACAACAGTCAATATGATTTATCACCATCGTACATAAACCTCAACTGTTAATTCACCCATACAATGAAAATGATATTGGAAAAACAGATCCTATTGAGGAATTTTAAAATCCTCACTTCAAAACGAAAACTTTGTTTCTATTTTGAGAACACAAACGCTGTCTGGCGCGTTAGTCTGGCAATTTTTTTCCTAAAACCCAACTAATGTAATGGCTCGTTGGTCTAGGGGTATGATTCTCGCTTAGGGTGCGAGAGGTCCCGGGTTCAAATCCCGGACGAGCCCAAGCATTTGGTGTTTTTTCTTTTGAAACACGTAGCTTCGAACTGTGTTTAATATAGTCAGCAAAAATCACTTATAGCAAAACCCTTCAAGTGCTCCAAAGAGAAGATGTTGGCATGCCACCATCAATATATATATTTCCTGGTGCTTCTGATATCACCTTTCAAAGCTAACATCTTATATTAATACTCGTTTAGCTTTTACTTAGAAATGTATGAGAGAAATCATAAAAAATGTGTCGTTTTCATTATCAACCATTTAAAATCAATGGTTTATCGTAAGTCATTAATGCAAGTCCTAACTGCTCCGATGACGCTTTTAAGACTGCAAAGTCTTTCTTAAGACTGCAAAATCTTTGTTAACAACAAACAAAGGGGAAAAAATACATGTTTTGACATACGGAATTCTATTTTTATTCATACTTAGACTTGTGCAAATATGTGATGGAGAGGGTAGGTTTGAATCAAATTCCTTCCAGTACACGCCTGAATGTATCGATGAATAAAACTGTAAAGGTAAATTCAAGGCAGTCGTTACGTTCGACTGTGGATTCAAGTTATGGAACCAGGCCAACCTCCCCAAACATTATTTTGCAGAAGACTATTTATAATTAATTTCTCCTCTGCACATCTTTACTTTATTTTCAACATGGTGATAGCATGCAGAATATGAGAAAGAAAGTTAAATCCTTCATGTGCTTTTCCAACATATATTAGAACCACAAATTTCTCCTAAACCAACAAAGCCCTCATAAACAATTAAGAAATGAATGGACATTTTAAGTTTCCCCAGCAATTTGACCAGAAGCAGACTCAACTTTGACAACAGTCAATATGATTTATCACCATTGTACATAAACCTCAACTGTTAATTCACCCATACAATGAAAATGATATTGGAAAAACAGATCCTATTGAGGAATTTTAAAATCCTCACTTCAAAACGAAAACTTTGTTTCTATTTTGAGAACACAAACGCTGTCTGGCGCGTTAGTCTGGCAATTTTTTTCCTAAAACCCAACTAATGTAATGGCTCGTTGGTCTAGGGGTATGATTCTCGCTTAGGGTGCGAGAGGTCCCGGGTTCAAATCCCGGACGAGCCCAAGCATTTGGTGTTTTTTCTTTTGAAACACGTAGCTTCGAACTGTGTTTAATATAGTCAGCAAAAATCACTTATAGCAAAACCCTTCAAGTGCTCCAAAGAGAAGATGTTGGCATGCCACCATCAATATATATATTTCCTGGTGCTTCTGATATCACCTTTCAAAGCTAACATCTTATATTAATACTCGTTTAGCTTTTACTTAGAAATGTATGAGAGAAATCATAAAAAATGTGTCGTTTTCATTATCAACCATTTAAAATCAATGGTTTATCGTAAGTCATTAATGCAAGTCCTAACTGCTCCGATGACGCTTTTAAGACTGCAAAGTCTTTCTTAAGACTGCAAAATCTTTGTTAACAACAAACAAAGGGGAAAAAATACATGTTTTGACATACGGAATTCTATTTTTATTCATACTTAGACTTGTGCAAATATGTGATGGAGAGGGTAGGTTTGAATCAAATTCCTTCCAGTACACGCCTGAATGTATCGATGAATAAAACTGTAAAGGTAAATTCAAGGCAGTCGTTACGTTCGACTGTGGATTCAAGTTATGGAACCAGGCCAACCTCCCCAAACATTATTTTGCACAAGACTATTTATAATTAATTTCTCCTCTGCACATCTTTACTTTATTTTCAACATGGTGATAGCATGCAGAATATGAGAAAGAAAGTTAAATCCTTCATGTGCTTTTCCAACATATATTAGAACCACAAATTTCTCCTAAACCAACAAAGCCCTCATAAACAATTAAGAAATGAATGGACATTTTAAGTCTTCCCCAGCAATTTGACCAGAAGCAGACTCAACTTTGACAACAGTCAATATGATTTATCACCATCGTACATAAACCTCAACTGTTAATTCACCCATACAATGAAAATGATATTGGAAAAACAGATCCTATTGAGGAATTTTAAAATCCTCACTTCAAAACGAAAACTTTGTTTCTATTTTGAGAACACAAACGCTGTCTGGCGCGTTAGTCTGGCAATTTTTTTCCTAAAACCCAACTAATGTAATGGCTCGTTGGTCTAGGGGTATGATTCTCGCTTAGGGTGCGAGAGGTCCCGGGTTCAAATCCCGGACGAGCCCAAGCATTTGGTGTTTTTTCTTTTGAAACACGTAGCTTCGAACTGTGTTTAATATAGTCAGCAAAAATCACTTATAGCAAAACCCTTCAAGTGCTCCAAAGAGAAGATGTTGGCATGCCACCATCAATATATATATTTCCTGGTGCTTCTGATATCACCTTTCAAAGCTAACATCTTATATTAATACTCGTTTAGCTTTTACTTAGAAATGTATGAGAGAAATCATAAAAAATGTGTCGTTTTCATTATCAACCATTTAAAATCAATGATTTATCGTAAGTCATTAATGCAAGTCCTAACTGCTCAGATGACGCTTTTAACCCCTTAAGGACACATGACATGTCTGACACGTCATGATCCCCTTTTATTCCAGAAGTTTGGTCCTTAAGGGGTTAAGACTGCAAAGTCTTTCTTAAGACTGCAAAATCTTTGTTAACAACAAACGGGAAAAAATACATGTTTTGACATACGGAATTCTATTTTTATTCATACTTAGACTCGTGCAAATATGTGATGGAGAGGGTAGGTTTGAATCAAATTCCTTCAAGTACACGCCTGAATGTATCGATGAATAAAACTGTAAAGGTAAATTCAAGGCAGTCATTACGTTCGACTGTGGATTCAAGTTATGGAACCAGGTCAACCTCCCCAAACATTATTTTGCACAAGACTATTTATAATTAATTTCTCCTCTGCACATCTTTACTTTATTTTCAACATGGTGATAGCATGCAGAATATGAGAAAGAAAGTTAAATCCTTCATGTGCTTTTCCAACATATATTAGAACCACAAATTTCTCCTAAACCAACAAAGCCCTCATAAACAATTAAGAAATGAATGGACATTTTAAGTCTTCCCCAGCAATTTGACCAGAAGCAGACTCAACTTTGACAACAGTCAATATGATTTATCACCATCGTACATAAACCTCAACTGTTAATTCACCCATACAATGAAAATGATATTGGAAAAACAGATCCTATTGAGGAATTTTAAAATCCTCACTTCAAAACGAAAACTTTGTTTCTATTTTGAGAACACAAACGCTGTCTGGCGCGTTAGTCTGGCAATTTTTTTCCTAAAACCCAACTAATGTAATGGCTCGTTGGTCTAGGGGTATGATTCTCGCTTAGGGTGCGAGAGGTCCCGGGTTCAAATCCTGGACGAGCCCAAGCATTTGGTGTTTTTTCTTTTGAAACACGTAGCTTCGAACTGTGTTTAATATAGTCAGCAAAAATCACTTATAGCAAAACCCTTCAAGTGCTCCAAAGAGAAGATGTTGGCATGCCACCATCAATATATATATTTCCTGGTGCTTCTGATATCACCTTTCAAAGCTAACATCTTATATTAATACTCGTATAGCTTTTACTTAGAAATGTATGAGAGAAATCATAAAAAATGTGTCGTTTTCATTATCAACCATTTAAAATCAATGGTTTATCGTAAGTCATTAATGCAAGTCCTAACTGCTCAGATGACGCTTTTAAGACTGCAAAGTCTTTCTTAAGACTGCAAAATCTTTGTTAACAACAAACAAAGGGGAAAAAAATATATGTTTTGACATACGGAATTCTATTTTTATTCATACTTAGACTTGTGCAAATATGTGATGGAGAGGGTAGGTTTGAATCAAATTCCTTCCAGTACACGCCTGAATGTATCGATGAATAAAACTGTAAAGGTAAATTCAAGGCAGTCGTTACGTTCGACTGTGGATTCAAGTTATGGAACCAGGCCAACCTCCCCAAACATTATTTTGCACAAGACTATTTATAATTAATTTCTCCTCTGCACAACTTTACTTTATTTTCAACATGGTGATAGCATGCAGAATATGAGAAAGAAAGTTAAATCCTTCATGTGCTTTTCCAACATATATTAGAACCACAAATTTCTCCTAAACCAACAAAGCCCTCATAAACAATTAAGAAATGAATGGACATTTTAAGTCTTCCCCAGCAATTTGACCAGAAGCAGACTCAACTTTGACAACAGTCAATATGATTTATCACCATCGTACATAAACCTCAACTGTTAATTCACCCATACAATGAAAATGATATTGGAAAAACAGATCCTATTGAGGAATTTTAAAATCCTCACTTCAAAACGAAAACTTTGTTTCTATTTTGAGAACACAAACGCTGTCTGGCGCGTTAGTCTGGCAATTTTTTTCCTAAAACCCAACTAATGTAATGGCTCGTTGGTCTAGGGGTATGATTCTCGCTTAGGGTGCGAGAGGTCCCGGGTTCAAATCCTGGACGAGCCCAAGCATTTGGTGTTTTTTCTTTTGAAACACGTAGCTTCGAACTGTGTTTAATATAGTCAGCAAAAATCACTTATAGCAAAACCCTTCAAGTGCTCCAAAGAGAAGATGTTGGCATGCCACCATCAATATATATATTTCCTGGTGCTTCTGATATCACCTTTCAAAGCTAACATCTTATATTAATACTCGTTTAGCTTTTACTTAGAAATGTATGAGAGAAATCATAAAAAATGTGTCGTTTTCATTATCAACCATTTAAAATCAATGGTTTATCGTAAGTCATTAATGCAAGTCCTAACTGCTCAGATGACGCTTTTAAGACTGCAAAGTCTTTCTTAAGACTGCAAAATCTTTGTTAACAACAAACAAAGGGGAAAAAAATATATGTTTTGACATACGGAATTCTATTTTTATTCATACTTAGACTTGTGCAAATATGTGATGGAGAGGGTAGGTTTGAATCAAATTCCTTCCAGTACACGCCTGAATGTATCGATGAATAAAACTGTAAAGGTAAATTCAAGGCAGTCGTTACGTTCGACTGTGGATTCAAGTTATGGAACCAGGCCAACCTCCCCAAACATTATTTTGCACAAGACTATTTATAATTAATTTCTCCTCTGCACATCTTTACTTTATTTTCAACATGGTGATAGCATGCAGAATATGAGAAAGAAAGTTAAATCCTTCATGTGCTTTTCCAACATATATTAGAACCACAAATTTCTCCTAAACCAACAAAGCCCTCATAAACAATTAAGAAATGAATGGACATTTTAAGTCTTCCCCAGCAATTTGACCAGAAGCACACTCAACTTTGACAACTGTCAATATGATTTATCACCATCGTACATAAACCTCAACTGTTAATTCACCCATACAATGAAAATGATATTGGAAAAACAGATCCTATTGAGGAATTTTAAAATCCTCACTTCAAAACGAAAACTTTGTTTCTATTTTGAGAACACAAACGCTGTCTGGCGCGTTAGTCTGGCAATTTTTTTCCTAAAACCCAACTAATGTAATGGCTCGTTGGTCTAGGGGTATGATTCTCGCTTAGGGTGCGAGAGGTCCCGGGTTCAAATCCTGGACGAGCCCAAGCATTTGGTGTTTTTTCTTTTGAAACACGTAGCTTCGAACTGTGTTTAATATAGTCAGCAAAAATCACTTATAGCAAAACCCTTCAAGTGCTCCAAAGAGAAGATGTTGGCATGCCACCATCAATATATATATTTCCTGGTGCTTCTGATATCACCTTTCAAAGCTAACATCTTATATTAATACTCGTTTAGCTTTTACTTAGAAATGTATGAGAGAAATCATAAAAAATGTGTCGTTTTCATTATCAACCATTTAAAATCAATGGTTTATCGTAAGTCATTAATGCAAGTCCTAACTGCTCAGATGACGCTTTTAAGACTGCAAAGTCTTTCTTAAGACTGCAAAATCTTTGTTAACAACAAACAAAGGGGAAAAAAATATATGTTTTGACATACGGAATTCTATTTTTATTCATACTTAGACTTGTGCAAATATGTGATGGAGAGGGTAGGTTTGAATCAAATTCCTTCCAGTACACGCCTGAATGTATCGATGAATAAAACTGTAAAGGTAAATTCAAGGCAGTCGTTACGTTCGACTGTGGATTCAAGTTATGGAACCAGGCCAACCTCCCCAAACATTATTTTGCACAAGACTATTTATAATTAATTTCTCCTCTGCACATCTTTACTTTATTTTCAACATGGTGATAGCATGCAGAATATGAGAAAGAAAGTTAAATCCTTCATGTGCTTTTCCAACATATATTAGAACCACAAATTTCTCCTAAACCAACAAAGCCCTCATAAACAATTAAGAAATGAATGGACATTTTAAGTCTTCCCCAGCAATTTGACCAGAAGCAGACTCAACTTTGACAACAGTCAATATGATTTATCACCATCGTACATAAACCTCAACTGTTAATTCACCCATACAATGAAAATGATATTGGAAAAACAGATCCTATTGAGGAATTTTAAAATCCTCACTTCAAAACGAAAACTTTGTTTCTATTTTGAGAACACAAACGCTGTCTGGCGCGTTAGTCTGGCAATTTTTTTCCTAAAACCCAACTAATGTAATGGCTCGTTGGTCTAGGGGTATGATTCTCGCTTAGGGTGCGAGAGGTCCCGGGTTCAAATCCCGGACGAGCCCAAGCATTTGGTGTTTTTTCTTTTGAAACACGTAGCTTCGAACTGTGTTTAATATAGTCAGCAAAAATCACTTATAGCAAAACCCTTCAAGTGCTCCAAAGAGAAGATGTTGGCATGCCACCATCAATATATATATTTCCTGGTGCTTCTGATATCACCTTTCAAAGCTAACATCTTATATTAATACTCGTTTAGCTTTTACTTAGAAATGTATGAGAGAAATCATAAAAAATGTGTCGTTTTCATTATCAACCATTTAAAATCAATGATTTATCGTAAGTCATTAATGCAAGTCCTAACTGCTCAGATGACGCTTTTAACCCCTTAAGGACACATGACATGTCTGACACGTCATGATCCCCTTTTATTCCAGAAGTTTGGTCCTTAAGGGGTTAAGACTGCAAAGTCTTTCTTAAGACTGCAAAATCTTTGTTAACAACAAACGGGAAAAAATACATGTTTTGACATACGGAATTCTATTTTTATTCATACTTAGACTCGTGCAAATATGTGATGGAGAGGGTAGGTTTGAATCAAATTCCTTCAAGTACACGCCTGAATGTATCGATGAATAAAACTGTAAAGGTAAATTCAAGGCAGTCGTTACGTTCGACTGTGGATTCAAGTTATGGAACCAGGTAAACCTCCCCAAACATTATTTTGCACAAGACTATTTATAATTAATTTCTCCTCTGCACATCTTTACTTTATTTTCAACATGGTGATAGCATGCAGAATATGAGAAAGAAAGTTAAATCCTTCATGTGCTTTTCCAGCATATATTAGAACCACAAATTTCTCCTAAACCAACAAAGCCCTCATAAACAATTAAGAAATGAATGGACATTTTAAGTTTCCCCAGCAATTTGACCAGAAGCAGACTCAACTTTGACAACAGTCAATATGATTTATCACCATTGTACATAAACCTCAACTGTTAATTCACCCATACAATGAAAATGATATTGGAAAAACAGATCCTATTGAGGAATTTTTAAATCCTCACTTCAAAACGAAAACTTTGTTTCTATTTTGAGAACACAAACGCTGTCTGGCGCGTTAGTCTGGCAATTTTTTTCCTAAAACCCAACTAATGTAATGGCTCGTTGGTCTAGGGGTATGATTCTCGCTTAGGGTGCGAGAGGTCCCGGGTTCAAATCCCGGACGAGCCCAAGCATTTGGTGTTTTTTCTTTTGAAACACGTAGCTTCGAACTGTGTTTAATATAGTCAGCAAAAATCACTTATAGCAAAACCCTTCAAGTGCTCCAAAGAGAAGATGTTGGCATGCCACCATCAATATATATATTTCCTGGTGCTTCTGATATCACCTTTCAAAGCTAACATCTTATATTAATACTCGTTTAGCTTTTACTTAGAAATGTATGAGAGAAATCATAAAAAATGTGTCGTTTTCATTATCAACCATTTAAAATCAATGATTTATCGTAAGTCATTAATGCAAGTCCTAACTGCTCAGATGACGCTTTTAAGACTGCAAAGTCTTTCTTAAGACTGCAAAATCTTTGTTAACAACAAACGGGAAAAAATACATGTTTTGACATACGGAATTCTATTTTTATTCATACTTAGACTCGTGCAAATATGTGATGGAGAGGGTAGGTTTGAATCAAATTCCTTCAAGTACACGCCTGAATGTATCGATGAATAAAACTGTAAAGGTAAATTCAAGGCAGTCATTACGTTCGACTGTGGATTCAAGTTATGGAACCAGGTCAACCTCCCCAAACATTATTTTGCACAAGACTATTTATAATTAATTTCTCCTCTGCACATCTTTACTTTATTTTCAACATGGTGATAGCATGCAGAATATGAGAAAGAAAGTTAAATCCTTCATGTGCTTTTCCAACATATATTAGAACCACAAATTTCTCCTAAACCAACAAAGCCCTCATAAACAATTAAGAAATGAATGGACATTTTAAGTCTTCCCCAGCAATTTGACCAGAAGCAGACTCAACTTTGACAACAGTCAATATGATTTATCACCATCGTACATAAACCTCAACTGTTAATTCACCCATACAATGAAAATGATATTGGAAAAACAGATCCTATTGAGGAATTTTAAAATCCTCACTTCAAAACGAAAACTTTGTTTCTATTTTGAGAACACAAACGCTGTCTGGCGCGTTAGTCTGGCAATTTTTTTCCTAAAACCCAACTAATGTAATGGCTCGTTGGTCTAGGGGTATGATTCTCGCTTAGGGTGCGAGAGGTCCCGGGTTCAAATCCTGGACGAGCCCAAGCATTTGGTGTTTTTTCTTTTGAAACACGTAGCTTCGAACTGTGTTTAATATAGTCAGCAAAAATCACTTATAGCAAAACCCTTCAAGTGCTCCAAAGAGAAGATGTTGGCATGCCACCATCAATATATATATTTCCTGGTGCTTCTGATATCACCTTTCAAAGCTAACATCTTATATTAATACTCGTATAGCTTTTACTTAGAAATGTATGAGAGAAATCATAAAAAATGTGTCGTTTTCATTATCAACCATTTAAAATCAATGGTTTATCGTAAGTCATTAATGCAAGTCCTAACTGCTCAGATGACGCTTTTAAGACTGCAAAGTCTTTCTTAAGACTGCAAAATCTTTGTTAACAACAAACAAAGGGGAAAAAAATATATGTTTTGACATACGGAATTCTATTTTTATTCATACTTAGACTTGTGCAAATATGTGATGGAGAGGGTAGGTTTGAATCAAATTCCTTCCAGTACACGCCTGAATGTATCGATGAATAAAACTGTAAAGGTAAATTCAAGGCAGTCGTTACGTTCGACTGTGGATTCAAGTTATGGAACCAGGCCAACCTCCCCAAACATTATTTTGCACAAGACTATTTATAATTAATTTCTCCTCTGCACAACTTTACTTTATTTTCAACATGGTGATAGCATGCAGAATATGAGAAAGAAAGTTAAATCCTTCATGTGCTTTTCCAACATATATTAGAACCACAAATTTCTCCTAAACCAACAAAGCCCTCATAAACAATTAAGAAATGAATGGACATTTTAAGTCTTCCCCAGCAATTTGACCAGAAGCAGACTCAACTTTGACAACAGTCAATATGATTTATCACCATCGTACATAAACCTCAACTGTTAATTCACCCATACAATGAAAATGATATTGGAAAAACAGATCCTATTGAGGAATTTTAAAATCCTCACTTCAAAACGAAAACTTTGTTTCTATTTTGAGAACACAAACGCTGTCTGGCGCGTTAGTCTGGCAATTTTTTTCCTAAAACCCAACTAATGTAATGGCTCGTTGGTCTAGGGGTATGATTCTCGCTTAGGGTGCGAGAGGTCCCGGGTTCAAATCCTGGACGAGCCCAAGCATTTGGTGTTTTTTCTTTTGAAACACTTCGAACTGTGTTTAATATAGTCAGCAAAAATCACTTATAGCAAAACCCTTCAAGTGCTCCAAAGAGAAGATGTTGGCATGCCACCATCAATATATATATTTCCTGGTGCTTCTGATATCACCTTTCAAAGCTAACATCTTATATTAATACTCGTTTAGCTTTTACTTAGAAATGTATGAGAGAAATCATAAAAAATGTGTCGTTTTCATTATCAACCATTTAAAATCAATGGTTCATCGTAAGTCATTAATGCAAGTCCTAACTGCTCCGATGACGCTTTTAAGACTGCAAAGTCTTTCTTAAGACTGCAAAATCTTTGTTAACAACAAACAAAGGGGAAAAAAATATATGTTTTGACATACGGAATTCTATTTTTATTCATACTTAGACTTGTGCAAATATGTGATGGAGAGGGTAGGTTTGAATCAAATTCCTTCCAGTACACGCCTGAATGTATCGATGAATAAAACTGTAAAGGTAAATTCAAGGCAGTCGTTACGTTCGACTGTGGATTCAAGTTATGGAACCAGGCCAACCTCCCCAAACATTATTTTGCACAAGACTATTTATAATTAATTTCTCCTCTGCACATCTTTACTTTATTTTCAACATGGTGATAGCATGCAGAATATGAGAAAGAAAGTTAAATCCTTCATGTGCTTTTCCAGCATATATTAGAACCACAAATTTCTCCTAAACCAACAAAGCCCTCATAAACAATTAAGAAATGAATGGACATTTTAAGTTTCCCCAGCAATTTGACCAGAAGCAGACTCAACTTTGACAACAGTCAATATGATTTATCACCATTGTACATAAACCTCAACTGTTAATTCACCCATACAATGAAAATGATATTGGAAAAACAGATCCTATTGAGGAATTTTTAAATCCTCACTTCAAAACGAAAACTTTGTTTCTATTTTGAGAACACAAACGCTGTCTGGCGCGTTAGTCTGGCAATTTTTTTCCTAAAACCCAACTAATGTAATGGCTCGTTGGTCTAGGGGTATGATTCTCGCTTAGGGTGCGAGAGGTCCCGGGTTCAAATCCCGGACGAGCCCAAGCATTTGGTGTTTTTTCTTTTGAAACACGTAGCTTCGAACTGTGTTTAATATAGTCAGCAAAAATCACTTATAGCAAAACCCTTCAAGTGCTCCAAAGAGAAGATGTTGGCATGCCACCATCAATATATATATTTCCTGGTGCTTCTGATATCACCTTTCAAAGCTAACATCTTATATTAATACTCGTTTAGCTTTTACTTAGAAATGTATGAGAGAAATCATAAAAAATGTGTCGTTTTCATTATCAACCATTTAAAATCAATGATTTATCGTAAGTCATTAATGCAAGTCCTAACTGCTCAGATGACGCTTTTAAGACTGCAAAGTCTTTCTTAAGACTGCAAAATCTTTGTTAACAACAAACGGGAAAAAATACATGTTTTGACATACGGAATTCTATTTTTATTCATACTTAGACTCGTGCAAATATGTGATGGAGAGGGTAGGTTTGAATCAAATTCCTTCAAGTACACGCCTGAATGTATCGATGAATAAAACTGTAAAGGTAAATTCAAGGCAGTCATTACGTTCGACTGTGGATTCAAGTTATGGAACCAGGTCAACCTCCCCAAACATTATTTTGCACAAGACTATTTATAATTAATTTCTCCTCTGCACATCTTTACTTTATTTTCAACATGGTGATAGCATGCAGAATATGAGAAAGAAAGTTAAATCCTTCATGTGCTTTTCCAACATATATTAGAACCACAAATTTCTCCTAAACCAACAAAGCCCTCATAAACAATTAAGAAATGAATGGACATTTTAAGTCTTCCCCAGCAATTTGACCAGAAGCAGACTCAACTTTGACAACAGTCAATATGATTTATCACCATCGTACATAAACCTCAACTGTTAATTCACCCATACAATGAAAATGATATTGGAAAAACAGATCCTATTGAGGAATTTTAAAATCCTCACTTCAAAACGAAAACTTTGTTTCTATTTTGAGAACACAAACGCTGTCTGGCGCGTTAGTCTGGCAATTTTTTTCCTAAAACCCAACTAATGTAATGGCTCGTTGGTCTAGGGGTATGATTCTCGCTTAGGGTGCGAGAGGTCCCGGGTTCAAATCCTGGACGAGCCCAAGCATTTGGTGTTTTTTCTTTTGAAACACGTAGCTTCGAACTGTGTTTAATATAGTCAGCAAAAATCACTTATAGCAAAACCCTTCAAGTGCTCCAAAGAGAAGATGTTGGCATGCCACCATCAATATATATATTTCCTGGTGCTTCTGATATCACCTTTCAAAGCTAACATCTTATATTAATACTCGTATAGCTTTTACTTAGAAATGTATGAGAGAAATCATAAAAAATGTGTCGTTTTCATTATCAACCATTTAAAATCAATGGTTTATCGTAAGTCATTAATGCAAGTCCTAACTGCTCAGATGACGCTTTTAAGACTGCAAAGTCTTTCTTAAGACTGCAAAATCTTTGTTAACAACAAACAAAGGGGAAAAAAATATATGTTTTGACATACGGAATTCTATTTTTATTCATACTTAGACTTGTGCAAATATGTGATGGAGAGGGTAGGTTTGAATCAAATTCCTTCCAGTACACGCCTGAATGTATCGATGAATAAAACTGTAAAGGTAAATTCAAGGCAGTCGTTACGTTCGACTGTGGATTCAAGTTATGGAACCAGGCCAACCTCCCCAAACATTATTTTGCACAAGACTATTTATAATTAATTTCTCCTCTGCACAACTTTACTTTATTTTCAACATGGTGATAGCATGCAGAATATGAGAAAGAAAGTTAAATCCTTCATGTGCTTTTCCAACATATATTAGAACCACAAATTTCTCCTAAACCAACAAAGCCCTCATAAACAATTAAGAAATGAATGGACATTTTAAGTCTTCCCCAGCAATTTGACCAGAAGCAGACTCAACTTTGACAACAGTCAATATGATTTATCACCATCGTACATAAACCTCAACTGTTAATTCACCCATACAATGAAAATGATATTGGAAAAACAGATCCTATTGAGGAATTTTAAAATCCTCACTTCAAAACGAAAACTTTGTTTCTATTTTGAGAACACAAACGCTGTCTGGCGCGTTAGTCTGGCAATTTTTTTCCTAAAACCCAACTAATGTAATGGCTCGTTGGTCTAGGGGTATGATTCTCGCTTAGGGTGCGAGAGGTCCCGGGTTCAAATCCTGGACGAGCCCAAGCATTTGGTGTTTTTTCTTTTGAAACACTTCGAACTGTGTTTAATATAGTCAGCAAAAATCACTTATAGCAAAACCCTTCAAGTGCTCCAAAGAGAAGATGTTGGCATGCCACCATCAATATATATATTTCCTGGTGCTTCTGATATCACCTTTCAAAGCTAACATCTTATATTAATACTCGTTTAGCTTTTACTTAGAAATGTATGAGAGAAATCATAAAAAATGTGTCGTTTTCATTATCAACCATTTAAAATCAATGGTTCATCGTAAGTCATTAATGCAAGTCCTAACTGCTCCGATGACGCTTTTAAGACTGCAAAGTCTTTCTTAAGACTGCAAAATCTTTGTTAACAACAAACAAAGGGGAAAAAAATATATGTTTTGACATACGGAATTCTATTTTTATTCATACTTAGACTTGTGCAAATATGTGATGGAGAGGGTAGGTTTGAATCAAATTCCTTCCAGTACACGCCTGAATGTATCGATGAATAAAACTGTAAAGGTAAATTCAAGGCAGTCGTTACGTTCGACTGTGGATTCAAGTTATGGAACCAGGCCAACCTCCCCAAACATTATTTTGCACAAGACTATTTATAATTAATTTCTCCTCTGCACATCTTTACTTTATTTTCAACATGGTGATAGCATGCAGAATATGAGAAAGAAAGTTAAATCCTTCATGTGCTTTTCCAACATATATTAGAACCACAAATTTCTCCTAAACCAACAAAGCCCTCATAAACAATTAAGAAATGAATGGACATTTTAAGTTTCCCCAGCAATTTGACCAGAAGCAGACTCAACTTTGACAACAGTCAATATGATTTATCACCATTGTACATAAACCTCAACTGTTAATTCACCCATACAATGAAAATGATATTGGAAAAACAGATCCTATTGAGGAATTTTAAAATCCTCACTTCAAAACGAAAACTTTGTTTCTATTTTGAGAACACAAACGCTGTCTGGCGCGTTAGTCTGGCAATTTTTTTCCTAAAACCCAACTAATGTAATGGCTCGTTGGTCTAGGGGTATGATTCTCGCTTAGGGTGCGAGAGGTCCCGGGTTCAAATCCCGGACGAGCCCAAGCATTTGGTGTTTTTTCTTTTGAAACACGTAGCTTCGAACTGTGTTTAATATAGTCAGCAAAAATCACTTATAGCAAAACCCTTCAAGTGCTCCAAAGAGAAGATGTTGGCATGCCACCATCAATATATATATTTCCTGGTGCTTCTGATATCACCTTTCAAAGCTAACATCTTATATTAATACTCGTTTAGCTTTTACTTAGAAATGTATGAGAGAAATCATAAAAAATGTGTCGTTTTCATTATCAACCATTTAAAATCAATGGTTCATCGTAAGTCATTAATGCAAGTCCTAACTGCTCCGATGACGCTTTTAAGACTGCAAAGTCTTTCTTAAGACTGCAAAATCTTTGTTAACAACAAACAAAGGGGAAAAAAATATATGTTTTGACATACGGAATTCTATTTTTATTCATACTTAGACATGTGCAAATATGTGTTGGAGAGGATAGGTTTGAATCAAATTCCTTCCAGTACACGCCTGAATGTATCGATGAATAAAACTGTGAAGGTAAATTTAAGGCAGTCGTTACGTTCGGCTGTGGATTCAAGTTATGGAACCAGGCCAACCTCCCCAAACATTATTTTGCACAAGACTATTTATAATTAATTTCTCCTCTGCACATCTTTACTTTATTTTCAACATGGTGATAGCATGCAGAATATGAGAAAGAAAGTTAAATCCTTCATGTGCTTTTCCAACATATATTAGAACCACAAATTTCTCCTAAACCAACAAAGCCCTCATAAACAATTAAGAAATGAATGGACATTTTAAGTCTTCCCCAGCAATTTGACCAGAAGCAGACTCAACTTTGACAACAGTCAATATGATTTATCACCATCGTACATAAACCTCAACTGTTAATTCACCCATACAATGAAAATGATATTGGAAAAACAGATCCTATTGAGGAATTTTAAAATCCTCACTTCAAAACGAAAACTTTGTTTCTATTTTGAGAACACAAACGCTGTCTGGCGCGTTAGTCTGGCAATTTTTTACCTAAAACCCAACTAATGTAATGGCTCGTTGGTCTAGGGGTATGATTCTCGCTTAGGGTGCGAGAGGTCCCGGGTTCAAATCCTGGACGAGCCCAAGCATTTGGTGTTTTTTCTTTTGAAACACGTAGCTTCGAACTGTGTTTAATATAGTCAGCAAAAATCACTTATAGCAAAACCCTTCAAGTGCTCCAAAGAGAAGATGTTGGCATGCCACCATCAATATATATATTTCCTGGTGCTTCTGATATCACCTTTCAAAGCTAACATCTTGTATTAATACTCGTTTAGCTTTTACTTAGAAATGTATGAGAGAAATCATAAAAAATGTGTCGTTTTCATTATCAACCATTTAAAATCAATGGTTTATCGTAAGTCATTAATGCAAGTCCTAACTGCTCAGATGACGCTTTTAAGACTGCAAAGTCTTTCTTAAGACTGCAAAATCTTTGTTAACAACAAACAAAGGGGAAAAAATATATGTTTTGACATACGGAATTCTATTTTTATTCATACTTAGACTTGTGCAAATATGTGATGGAGAGGGTAGGTTTGAATCAAATTCCTTCCAGTACACGCCTGAATGTATCGATGAATAAAACTGTAAAGGTAAATTCAAGGCAGTCGTTACGTTCGACTGTGGATTCAAGTTATGGAACCAGGCCAACCTCCCCAAACATTATTTTGCACAAGACTATTTATAATTAATTTCTCCTCTGCACAACTTTACTTTATTTTCAACATGGTGATAGCATGCAGAATATGAGAAAGATAGTTAAATCCTTCATGTGCTTTTCCAACATATATTAGAACCACAAATTTCTCCTAAACCAACAAAGCCCTCATAAACAATTAAGAAATGAATGGACATTTTAAGTTTCCCCAGCAATTTGACCAGAAGCAGACTCAACTTTGACAACAGTCAATATGATTTATCACCATTGTACATAAACCTCAACTGTTAATTCACCCATACAATGAAAATGATATTGGAAAAACAGATCCTATTGAGGAATTTTAAAATCCTCACTTCAAAACGAAAACTTTGTTTCTATTTTGAGAACACAAACGCTGTCTGGCGCGTTAGTCTGGCAATTTTTTTCCTAAAACCCAACTAATGTAATGGCTCGTTGGTCTAGGGGTATGATTCTCGCTTAGGGTGCGAGAGGTCCCAGGTTCAAATCCTGGACGAGCCCAAGCATTTGGTGTTTTTTCTTTTGAAACACTTCGAACTGTGTTTAATATAGTCAGCAAAAATCACTTATAGCAAAACCCTTCAAGTGCTCCAAAGAGAAGATGTTGGCATGCCACCATCAATATATATATTTCCTGGTGCTTCTGATATCACCTTTCAAAGCTAACATCTTGTATTAATACTCGTTTAGCTTTTACTTAGAAATGTATGAGAGAAATCATAAAAAATGTGTCGTTTTCATTATCAACCATTTAAAATCAATGGTTTATCGTAAGTCATTAATGCAAGTCCTAACTGCTCAGATGACGCTTTTAAGACTGCAAAGTCTTTCTTAAGACTGCAAAATCTTTGTTAACAACAAACAAAGGGGAAAAAATATATGTTTTGACATACGGAATTCTATTTTTATTCATACTTAGACTTGTGCAAATATGTGATGGAGAGGGTAGGTTTGAATCAAATTCCTTCCAGTACACGCCTGAATGTATCGATGAATAAAACTGTAAAGGTAAATTCAAGGCAGTCGTTACGTTCGACTGTGGATTCAAGTTATGGAACCAGGCCAACCTCCCCAAACATTATTTTGCACAAGACTATTTATAATTAATTTCTCCTCTGCACAACTTTACTTTATTTTCAACATGGTGATAGCATGCAGAATATGAGAAAGATAGTTAAATCCTTCATGTGCTTTTCCAACATATATTAGAACCACAAATTTCTCCTAAACCAACAAAGCCCTCATAAACAATTAAGAAATGAATGGACATTTTAAGTTTCCCCAGCAATTTGACCAGAAGCAGACTCAACTTTGACAACAGTCAATATGATTTATCACCATTGTACATAAACCTCAACTGTTAATTCACCCATACAATGAAAATGATATTGGAAAAACAGATCCTATTGAGGAATTTTAAAATCCTCACTTCAAAACGAAAACTTTGTTTCTATTTTGAGAACACAAACGCTGTCTGGCGCGTTAGTCTGGCAATTTTTTTCCTAAAACCCAACTAATGTAATGGCTCGTTGGTCTAGGGGTATGATTCTCGCTTAGGGTGCGAGAGGTCCCAGGTTCAAATCCTGGACGAGCCCAAGCATTTGGTGTTTTTTCTTTTGAAACACTTCGAACTGTGTTTAATATAGTCAGCAAAAATCACTTATAGCAAAACCCTTCAAGTGCTCCAAAGAGAAGATGTTGGCATGCCACCATCAATATATATATTTCCTGGTGCTTCTGATATCACCTTTCAAAGCTAACATCTTATATTAATACTCGTTTAGCTTTTACTTAGAAATGTATGAGAGAAATCATAAAAAATGTGTCGTTTTCATTATCAACCATTTAAAATCAATGGTTTATCGTAAGTCATTAATGCAAGTCCTAACTGCTCAGATGACGCTTTTAAGACTGCAAAGTCTTTCTTAAGACTGCAAAATCTTTGTTAACAACAAACAAAGGGGAAAAAATATATGTTTTGACATACGGAATTCTATTTTTATTCATACTTAGACTTGTGCAAATATGTGATGGAGAGGGTAGGTTTGAATCAAATTCCTTCCAGTACACGCCTGAATGTATCGATGAATAAAACTGTAAAGGTAAATTCAAGGCAGTCGTTACGTTCGACTGTGGATTCAAGTTATGGAACCAGGCCAACCTCCCCAAACATTATTTTGCACAAGACTATTTATAATTAATTTCTCCTCTGCACATCTTTACTTTATTTTCAACATGGTGATAGCATGCAGAATATGAGAAAGAAAGTTAAATCCTTCATGTGCTTTTCCAACATATATTAGAACCACAAATTTCTCCTAAACCAACAAAGCCCTCATAAACAATTAAGAAATGAATGGACATTTTAAGTCTTCCCCAGCAATTTGACCAGAAGCAGACTCAACTTTGACAACAGTCAATATGATTTATCACCATCGTACATAAACCTCAACTGTTAATTCACCCATACAATGAAAATTATATTGGAAAAACAGATCCTATTGAGGAATTTTAAAATCCTCACTTCAAAACGAAAACTTTGTTTCTATTTTGAGAACACAAACGCTGTCTGGCGCGTTAGTCTGGCAATTTTTTTCCTAAAACCCAACTAATGTAATGGCTCGTTGGTCTAGGGGTATGATTCTCGCTTAGGGTCCGAGAGGTCCCGGGTTCAAATCCCGGACGAGCCCAAGCATTTGGTGTTTTTTCTTTTGAAACACGTAGCTTCGAACTGTGTTTAATATAGTCAGCAAAAATCACTTATAGCAAAACCCTTCAAGTGCTCCAAAGAGAAGATGTTGGCATGCCACCAACAATATATATATTTCCTGGTGCTTCTGATATCACCTTTCAAAGCTAACATCTTATATTAATACTCGTTTAGCTTTTACTTAGAAATGTATGAGAGAAATCATAAAAAATGTGTCGTTTTCATTATCAACCATTTAAAATCAATGGTTTATCGTAAGTCATTAATGCAAGTCCTAACTGCTCAGATGACGCTTTTAAGACTGCAAAGTCTTTCTTAAGACTGCAAAATCTTTGTTAACAACAAACAAAGGGGAAAAAAATATATGTTTTGACATACGGAATTCTATTTTTATTCATACTTAGACTTGTGCAAATATGTGATGGAGAGGGTAGGTTTGAATCAAATTCCTTCCAGTACACGCCTGAATGTATCGATGAATAAAACTGTAAAGGTAAATTCAAGGCAGTCGTTACGTTCGACTGTGGATTCAAGTTATGGAACCAGGCCAACCTCCCCAAACATTATTTTGCACAAGACTATTTATAATTAATTTCTCCTCTGCACATCTTTACTTTATTTTCAACATGGTGATAGCATGCAGAATATGAGAAAGAAAGTTAAATCCTTCATGTGCTTTTCCAACATATATTAGAACCACAAATTTCTCCTAAACCAACAAAGCCCTCATAAACAATTAAGAAATGAATGGACATTTTAAGTCTTCCCCAGCAATTTGACCAGAAGCAGACTCAACTTTGACAACAGTCAATATGATTTATCACCATCGTACATAAACCTCAACTGTTAATTCACCCATACAATGAAAATGATATTGGAAAAACAGATCCTATTGAGGAATTTTAAAATCCTCACTTCAAAACGAAAACTTTGTTTCTATTTTGAGAACACAAACGCTGTCTGGCGCGTTAGTCTGGCAATTTTTTTCCTAAAACCCAACTAATGTAATGGCTCGTTGGTCTAGGGGTATGATTCTCGCTTAGGGTGCGAGAGGTCCCGGGTTCAAATCCCGGACGAGCCCAAGCATTTGGTGTTTTTTCTTTTGAAACACGTAGCTTCGAACTGTGTTTAATATAGTCAGCAAAAATCACTTATAGCAAAACCCTTCAAGTGCTCCAAAGAGAAGATGTTGGCATGCCACCATCAATATATATATTTCCTGGTGCTTCTGATATCACCTTTCAAAGCTAACATCTTATATTAATACTCGTTTAGCTTTTACTTAGAAATGTATGAGAGAAATCATAAAAAATGTGTCGTTTTCATTATCAACCATTTAAAATCAATGGTTTATCGTAAGTCATTAATGCAAGTCCTAACTGCTCAGATGACGCTTTTAAGACTGCAAAGTCTTTCTTAAGACTGCAAAATCTTTGTTAACAACAAACAAAGGGGAAAAAATACATGTTTTGACATACGGAATTCTATTTTTATTCATACTTAGACTTGTGCAAATATGTGATGGAGAGGGTAGGTTTGAATCAAATTCCTTCCAGTACACGCCTGAATGTATCGATGAATAAAACTGTAAAGGTAAATTCAAGGCAGTCGTTACGTTCGACTGTGGATTCAAGTTATGGAACCAGGCCAACCTCCCCAAACATTATTTTGCAGAAGACTTTTTATAATTAATTTCTCCTCTGCACATCTTTACTTTATTTTCAACATGGTGATAGCATGCAGAATATGAGAAAGAAAGTTAAATCCTTCATGTGCTTTTCCAACATATATTAGAACCACAAATTTCTCCTAAACCAACAAAGCCCTCATAAACAATTAAGAAATGAATGGACATTTTAAGTTTCCCCAGCAATTTGACCAGAAGCAGACTCAACTTTGACAACAGTCAATATGATTTATCACCATTGTACATAAACCTCAACTGTTAATTCACCCATACAATGAAAATGATATTGGAAAAACAGATCCTATTGAGGAATTTTAAAATCCTCACTTCAAAACGAAAACTTTGTTTCTATTTTGAGAACACAAACGCTGTCTGGCGCGTTAGTCTGGCAATTTTTTTCCTAAAACCCAACTAATGTAATGGCTCGTTGGTCTAGGGGTATGATTCTCGCTTAGGGTGCGAGAGGTCCCGGGTTCAAATCCCGGACGAGCCCAAGCATTTGGTGTTTTTTCTTTTGAAACACGTAGCTTCGAACTGTGTTTAATATAGTCAGCAAAAATCACTTATAGCAAAACCCTTCAAGTGCTCCAAAGAGAAGATGTTGGCATGCCACCATCAATATATATATTTCCTGGTGCTTCTGATATCACCTTTCAAAGCTAACATCTTATATTAATACTCGTTTAGCTTTTACTTAGAAATGTATGAGAGAAATCATAAAAAATGTGTCGTTTTCATTATCAACCATTTAAAATCAATGGTTTATCGTAAGTCATTAATGCAAGTCCTAACTGCTCCGATGACGCTTTTAAGACTGCAAAGTCTTTCTTAAGACTGCAAAATCTTTGTTAACAACAAACAAAGGGGAAAAAATACATGTTTTGACATACGGAATTCTATTTTTATTCATACTTAGACTTGTGCAAATATGTGATGGAGAGGGTAGGTTTGAATCAAATTCCTTCCAGTACACGCCTGAATGTATCGATGAATAAAACTGTAAAGGTAAATTCAAGGCAGTCGTTACGTTCGACTGTGGATTCAAGTTATGGAACCAGGCCAACCTCCCCAAACATTATTTTGCACAAGACTATTTATAATTAATTTCTCCTCTGCACATCTTTACTTTATTTTCAACATGGTGATAGCATGCAGAATATGAGAAAGAAAGTTAAATCCTTCATGTGCTTTTCCAACATATATTAGAACCACAAATTTCTCCTAAACCAACAAAGCCCTCATAAACAATTAAGAAATGAATGGACATTTTAAGTCTTCCCCAGCAATTTGACCAGAAGCAGACTCAACTTTGACAACAGTCAATATGATTTATCACCATCGTACATAAACCTCAACTGTTAATTCACCCATACAATGAAAATGATATTGGAAAAACAGATCCTATTGAGGAATTTTAAAATCCTCACTTCAAAACGAAAACTTTGTTTCTATTTTGAGAACACAAACGCTGTCTGGCGCGTTAGTCTGGCAATTTTTTTCCTAAAACCCAACTAATGTAATGGCTCGTTGGTCTAGGGGTATGATTCTCGCTTAGGGTGCGAGAGGTCCCGGGTTCAAATCCCGGACGAGCCCAAGCATTTGGTGTTTTTTCTTTTGAAACACGTAGCTTCGAACTGTGTTTAATATAGTCAGCAAAAATCACTTATAGCAAAACCCTTCAAGTGCTCCAAAGAGAAGATGTTGGCATGCCACCATCAATATATATATTTCCTGGTGCTTCTGATATCACCTTTCAAAGCTAACATCTTATATTAATACTCGTTTAGCTTTTACTTAGAAATGTATGAGAGAAATCATAAAAAATGTGTCGTTTTCATTATCAACCATTTAAAATCAATGGTTTATCGTAAGTCATTAATGCAAGTCCTAACTGCTCCGATGACGCTTTTAAGACTGCAAAGTCTTTCTTAAGACTGCAAAATCTTTGTTAACAACAAACAAAGGGGAAAAAATACATGTTTTGACATACGGAATTCTATTTTTATTCATACTTAGACTTGTGCAAATATGTGATGGAGAGGGTAGGTTTGAATCAAATTCCTTCCAGTACTCGCCTGAATGTATCGATGAATAAAACTGTAAAGGTAAATTCAAGGCAGTCGTTACGTTCGACTGTGGATTCAAGTTATGGAACCAGGCCAACCTCCCCAAACATTATTTTGCACAAGACTATTTATAATTAATTTCTCCTCTGCACATCTTTACTTTATTTTCAACATGGTGATAGCATGCAGAATATGAGAAAGAAAGTTAAATCCTTCATGTGCTTTTCCAACATATATTAGAACCACAAATTTCTCCTAAACCAACAAAGCCCTCATAAACAATTAAGAAATGAATGGACATTTTAAGTCTTCCCCAGCAATTTGACCAGAAGCAGACTCAACTTTGACAACAGTCAATATGATTTATCACCATCGTACATAAACCTCAACTGTTAATTCACCCATACAATGAAAATGATATTGGAAAAACAGATCCTATTGAGGAATTTTAAAATCCTCACTTCAAAACGAAAACTTTGTTTCTATTTTGAGAACACAAACGCTGTCTGGCGCGTTAGTCTGGCAATTTTTTTCCTAAAACCCAACTAATGTAATGGCTCGTTGGTCTAGGGGTATGATTCTCGCTTAGGGTGCGAGAGGTCCCGGGTTCAAATCCCGGACGAGCCCAAGCATTTGGTGTTTTTTCTTTTGAAACACGTAGCTTCGAACTGTGTTTAATATAGTCAGCAAAAATCACTTATAGCAAAACCCTTCAAGTGCTCCAAAGAGAAGATGTTGGCATGCCACCATCAATATATATATTTCCTGGTGCTTCTGATATCACCTTTCAAAGCTAACATCTTATATTAATACTCGTTTAGCTTTTACTTAGAAATGTATGAGAGAAATCATAAAAAATGTGTCGTTTTCATTATCAACCATTTAAAATCAATGATTTATCGTAAGTCATTAATGCAAGTCCTAACTGCTCAGATGACGCTTTTAACCCCTTAAGGACACATGACATGTCTGACACGTCATGATCCCCTTTTATTCCAGAAGTTTGGTCCTTAAGGGGTTAAGACTGCAAAGTCTTTCTTAAGACTGCAAAATCTTTGTTAACAACAAACGGGAAAAAATATATGTTTTGACATACGGAATTCTATTTTTATTCATACTTAGACTTGTGCAAATATGTGATGGAGAGGGTAGGTTTGAATCAAATTCCTTCCAGTACACGCCTGAATGTATCGATGAATAAAACTGTAAAGGTAAATTCAAGGCAGTCGTTACGTTCGACTGTGGATTCAAGTTATGGAACCAGGCCAACCTCCCCAAACATTATTTTGCACAAGACTATTTATAATTAATTTCTCCTCTGCACAACTTTACTTTATTTTCAACATGGTGATAGCATGCAGAATATGAGAAAGAAAGTTAAATCCTTCATGTGCTTTTCCAACATATATTAGAACCACAAATTTCTCCTAAACCAACAAAGCCCTCATAAACAATTAAGAAATGAATGGACATTTTAAGTCTTCCCCAGCAATTTGACCAGAAGCAGACTCAACTTTGACAACAGTCAATATGATTTATCACCATCGTACATAAACCTCAACTGTTAATTCACCCATACAATGAAAATGATATTGGAAAAACAGATCCTATTGAGGAATTTTAAAATCCTCACTTCAAAACGAAAACTTTGTTTCTATTTTGAGAACACAAACGCTGTCTGGCGCGTTAGTCTGGCAATTTTTTTCCTAAAACCCAACTAATGTAATGGCTCGTTGGTCTAGGGGTATGATTCTCGCTTAGGGTGCGAGAGGTCCCGGGTTCAAATCCCGGACGAGCCCAAGCATTTGGTGTTTTTTCTTTTGAAACACGTAGCTTCGAACTGTGTTTAATATAGTCAGCAAAAATCACTTATAGCAAAACCCTTCAAGTGCTCCAAAGAGAAGATGTTGGCATGCCACCATCAATATATATATTTCCTGGTGCTTCTGATATCACCTTTCAAAGCTAACATCTTATATTAATACTCGTTTAGCTTTTACTTAGAAATGTATGAGAGAAATCATAAAAAATGTGTCGTTTTCATTATCAACCATTTAAAATCAATGGTTTATCGTAAGTCATTAATGCAAGTCCTAACTGCTCCGATGACGCTTTTAAGACTGCAAAGTCTTTCTTAAGACTGCAAAATCTTTGTTAACAACAAACAAAGGGGAAAAAATACATGTTTTGACATACGGAATTCTATTTTTATTCATACTTAGACTTGTGCAAATATGTGATGGAGAGGGTAGGTTTGAATCAAATTCCTTCCAGTACACGCCTGAATGTATCGATGAATAAAACTGTAAAGGTAAATTCAAGGCAGTCGTTACGTTCGACTGTGGATTCAAGTTATGGAACCAGGCCAACCTCCCCAAACATTATTTTGCAGAAGACTATTTATAATTAATTTCTCCTCTGCACATCTTTACTTTATTTTCAACATGGTGATAGCATGCAGAATATGAGAAAGAAAGTTAAATCCTTCATGTGCTTTTCCAACATATATTAGAACCACAAATTTCTCCTAAACCAACAAAGCCCTCATAAACAATTAAGAAATGAATGGACATTTTAAGTTTCCCCAGCAATTTGACCAGAAGCAGACTCAACTTTGACAACAGTCAATATGATTTATCACCATTGTACATAAACCTCAACTGTTAATTCACCCATACAATGAAAATGATATTGGAAAAACAGATCCTATTGAGGAATTTTAAAATCCTCACTTCAAAACGAAAACTTTGTTTCTATTTTGAGAACACAAACGCTGTCTGGCGCGTTAGTCTGGCAATTTTTTTCCTAAAACCCAACTAATGTAATGGCTCGTTGGTCTAGGGGTATGATTCTCGCTTAGGGTGCGAGAGGTCCCGGGTTCAAATCCCGGACGAGCCCAAGCATTTGGTGTTTTTTCTTTTGAAACACGTAGCTTCGAACTGTGTTTAATATAGTCAGCAAAAATCACTTATAGCAAAACCCTTCAAGTGCTCCAAAGAGAAGATGTTGGCATGCCACCATCAATATATATATTTCCTGGTGCTTCTGATATCACCTTTCAAAGCTAACATCTTATATTAATACTCGTTTAGCTTTTACTTAGAAATGTATGAGAGAAATCATAAAAAATGTGTCGTTTTCATTATCAACCATTTAAAATCAATGGTTTATCGTAAGTCATTAATGCAAGTCCTAACTGCTCCGATGACGCTTTTAAGACTGCAAAGTCTTTCTTAAGACTGCAAAATCTTTGTTAACAACAAACAAAGGGGAAAAAATACATGTTTTGACATACGGAATTCTATTTTTATTCATACTTAGACTTGTGCAAATATGTGATGGAGAGGGTAGGTTTGAATCAAATTCCTTCCAGTACACGCCTGAATGTATCGATGAATAAAACTGTAAAGGTAAATTCAAGGCAGTCGTTACGTTCGACTGTGGATTCAAGTTATGGAACCAGGCCAACCTCCCCAAACATTATTTTGCACAAGACTATTTATAATTAATTTCTCCTCTGCACATCTTTACTTTATTTTCAACATGGTGATAGCATGCAGAATATGAGAAAGAAAGTTGAATCCTTCATGTGCTTTTCCAACATATATTAGAACCACAAATTTCTCCTAAACCAACAAAGCCCTCATAAACAATTAAGAAATGAATGGACATTTTAAGTCTTCCCCAGCAATTTGACCAGAAGCAGACTCAACTTTGACAACAGTCAATATGATTTATCACCATCGTACATAAACCTCAACTGTTAATTCACCCATACAATGAAAATGATATTGGAAAAACAGATCCTATTGAGGAATTTTAAAATCCTCACTTCAAAACGAAAACTTTGTTTCTATTCTGAGAACACAAACGCTGTCTGGCGCGTTAGTCTGGCAATTTTTTTCCTAAAACCCAACTAATGTAATGGCTCGTTGGTCTAGGGGTATGATTCTCGCTTAGGGTGCGAGAGGTCCCGGGTTCAAATCCCGGACGAGCCCAAGCATTTGGTGTTTTTTCTTTTGAAACACGTAGCTTCGAACTGTGTTTAATATAGTCAGCAAAAATCACTTATAGCAAAACCCTTCAAGTGCTCCAAAGAGAAGATGTTGGCATGCCACCATCAATATATATATTTCCTGGTGCTTCTGATATCACCTTTCAAAGCTAACATCTTATATTGATACTCGTTTAGCTTTTACTTAGAAATGTATGAGAGAAATCATAAAAAATGTGTCGTTTTCATTATCAACCATTTAAAATCAATGGTTTATCGTAAGTCATTAATGCAAGTCCTAACTGCTCCGATGACGCTTTTAAGACTGCAAAGTCTTTCTTAAGACTGCAAAATCTTTGTTAACAACAAACAAAGGGGAAAAAATACATGTTTTGACATACGGAATTCTATTTTTATTCATACTTAGACTTGTGCAAATATGTGATGGAGAGGGTAGGTTTGAATCAAATTCCTTCCAGTACACGCCTGAATGTATCGATGAATAAAACTGTAAAGGTAAATTCAAGGCAGTCGTTACGTTCGACTGTGGATTCAAGTTATGGAACCAGGCCAACCTCCCCAAACATTATTTTGCACAAGACTATTTATAATTAATTTCTCCTCTGCACATCTTTACTTTATTTTCAACATGGTGATAGCATGCAGAATATGAGAAAGAAAGTTAAATCCTTCATGTGCTTTTCCAACATATATTAGAACCACAAATTTCTCCTAAACCAACAAAGCCCTCATAAACAATTAAGAAATGAATGGACATTTTAAGTCTTCCCCAGCAATTTGACCAGAAGCAGACTCAACTTTGACAACAGTCAATATGATTTATCACCATCGTACATAAACCTCAACTGTTAATTCACCCATACAATGAAAATGATATTGGAAAAACAGATCCTATTGAGGAATTTTAAAATCCTCACTTCAAAACGAAAACTTTGTTTCTATTTTGAGAACACAAACGCTGTCTGGCGCGTTAGTCTGGCAATTTTTTTCCTAAAACCCAACTAATGTAATGGCTCGTTGGTCTAGGGGTATGATTCTCGCTTAGGGTGCGAGAGGTCCCGGGTTCAAATCCCGGACGAGCCCAAGCATTTGGTGTTTTTTCTTTTGAAACACGTAGCTTCGAACTGTGTTTAATATAGTCAGCAAAAATCACTTATAGCAAAACCCTTCAAGTGCTCCAAAGAGAAGATGTTGGCATGCCACCATCAATATATATATTTCCTGGTGCTTCTGATATCACCTTTCAAAGCTAACATCTTATATTAATACTCGTTTAGCTTTTACTTAGAAATGTATGAGAGAAATCATAAAAAATGTGTCGTTTTCATTATCAACCATTTAAAATCAATGATTTATCGTAAGTCATTAATGCAAGTCCTAACTGCTCAGATGACGCTTTTAACCCCTTAAGGACACATGACATGTCTGACACGTCATGATCCCCTTTTATTCCAGAAGTTTGGTCCTTAAGGGGTTAAGACTGCAAAGTCTTTCTTAAGACTGCAAAATCTTTGTTAACAACAAACGGGAAAAAATACATGTTTTGACATACGGAATTCTATTTTTATTCATACTTAGACTCGTGCAAATATGTGATGGAGAGGGTAGGTTTGAATCAAATTCCTTCAAGTACACGCCTGAATGTATCGATGAATAAAACTGTAAAGGTAAATTCAAGGCAGTCATTACGTTCGACTGTGGATTCAAGTTATGGAACCAGGTCAACCTCCCCAAACATTATTTTGCACAAGACTATTTATAATTAATTTCTCCTCTGCACATCTTTACTTTATTTTCAACATGGTGATAGCATGCAGAATATGAGAAAGAAAGTTAAATCCTTCATGTGCTTTTCCAACATATATTAGAACCACAAATTTCTCCTAAACCAACAAAGCCCTCATAAACAATTAAGAAATGAATGGACATTTTAAGTCTTCCCCAGCAATTTGACCAGAAGCAGACTCAACTTTGACAACAGTCAATATGATTTATCACCATCGTACATAAACCTCAACTGTTAATTCACCCATACAATGAAAATGATATTGGAAAAACAGATCCTATTGAGGAATTTTAAAATCCTCACTTCAAAACGAAAACTTTGTTTCTATTTTGAGAACACAAACGCTGTCTGGCGCGTTAGTCTGGCAATTTTTTTCCTAAAACCCAACTAATGTAATGGCTCGTTGGTCTAGGGGTATGATTCTCGCTTAGGGTGCGAGAGGTCCCGGGTTCAAATCCTGGACGAGCCCAAGCATTTGGTGTTTTTTCTTTTGAAACACGTAGCTTCGAACTGTGTTTAATATAGTCAGCAAAAATCACTTATAGCAAAACCCTTCAAGTGCTCCAAAGAGAAGATGTTGGCATGCCACCATCAATATATATATTTCCTGGTGCTTCTGATATCACCTTTCAAAGCTAACATCTTATATTAATACTCGTATAGCTTTTACTTAGAAATGTATGAGAGAAATCATAAAAAATGTGTCGTTTTCATTATCAACCATTTAAAATCAATGGTTTATCGTAAGTCATTAATGCAAGTCCTAACTGCTCAGATGACGCTTTTAAGACTGCAAAGTCTTTCTTAAGACTGCAAAATCTTTGTTAACAACAAACAAAGGGGAAAAAAATATATGTTTTGACATACGGAATTCTATTTTTATTCATACTTAGACTTGTGCAAATATGTGATGGAGAGGGTAGGTTTGAATCAAATTCCTTCCAGTACACGCCTGAATGTATCGATGAATAAAACTGTAAAGGTAAATTCAAGGCAGTCGTTACGTTCGACTGTGGATTCAAGTTATGGAACCAGGCCAACCTCCCCAAACATTATTTTGCACAAGACTATTTATAATTAATTTCTCCTCTGCACAACTTTACTTTATTTTCAACATGGTGATAGCATGCAGAATATGAGAAAGAAAGTTAAATCCTTCATGTGCTTTTCCAACATATATTAGAACCACAAATTTCTCCTAAACCAACAAAGCCCTCATAAACAATTAAGAAATGAATGGACATTTTAAGTCTTCCCCAGCAATTTGACCAGAAGCAGACTCAACTTTGACAACAGTCAATATGATTTATCACCATCGTACATAAACCTCAACTGTTAATTCACCCATACAATGAAAATGATATTGGAAAAACAGATCCTATTGAGGAATTTTAAAATCCTCACTTCAAAACGAAAACTTTGTTTCTATTTTGAGAACACAAACGCTGTCTGGCGCGTTAGTCTGGCAATTTTTTTCCTAAAACCCAACTAATGTAATGGCTCGTTGGTCTAGGGGTATGATTCTCGCTTAGGGTGCGAGAGGTCCCGGGTTCAAATCCTGGACGAGCCCAAGCATTTGGTGTTTTTTCTTTTGAAACACGTAGCTTCGAACTGTGTTTAATATAGTCAGCAAAAATCACTTATAGCAAAACCCTTCAAGTGCTCCAAAGAGAAGATGTTGGCATGCCACCATCAATATATATATTTCCTGGTGCTTCTGATATCACCTTTCAAAGCTAACATCTTATATTAATACTCGTTTAGCTTTTACTTAGAAATGTATGAGAGAAATCATAAAAAATGTGTCGTTTTCATTATCAACCATTTAAAATCAATGGTTTATCGTAAGTCATTAATGCAAGTCCTAACTGCTCAGATGACGCTTTTAAGACTGCAAAGTCTTTCTTAAGACTGCAAAATCTTTGTTAACAACAAACAAAGGGGAAAAAAATATATGTTTTGACATACGGAATTCTATTTTTATTCATACTTAGACTTGTGCAAATATGTGATGGAGAGGGTAGGTTTGAATCAAATTCCTTCCAGTACACGCCTGAATGTATCGATGAATAAAACTGTAAAGGTAAATTCAAGGCAGTCGTTACGTTCGACTGTGGATTCAAGTTATGGAACCAGGCCAACCTCCCCAAACATTATTTTGCACAAGACTATTTATAATTAATTTCTCCTCTGCACATCTTTACTTTATTTTCAACATGGTGATAGCATGCAGAATATGAGAAAGAAAGTTAAATCCTTCATGTGCTTTTCCAACATATATTAGAACCACAAATTTCTCCTAAACCAACAAAGCCCTCATAAACAATTAAGAAATGAATGGACATTTTAAGTCTTCCCCAGCAATTTGACCAGAAGCACACTCAACTTTGACAACTGTCAATATGATTTATCACCATCGTACATAAACCTCAACTGTTAATTCACCCATACAATGAAAATGATATTGGAAAAACAGATCCTATTGAGGAATTTTAAAATCCTCACTTCAAAACGAAAACTTTGTTTCTATTTTGAGAACACAAACGCTGTCTGGCGCGTTAGTCTGGCAATTTTTTTCCTAAAACCCAACTAATGTAATGGCTCGTTGGTCTAGGGGTATGATTCTCGCTTAGGGTGCGAGAGGTCCCGGGTTCAAATCCTGGACGAGCCCAAGCATTTGGTGTTTTTTCTTTTGAAACACGTAGCTTCGAACTGTGTTTAATATAGTCAGCAAAAATCACTTATAGCAAAACCCTTCAAGTGCTCCAAAGAGAAGATGTTGGCATGCCACCATCAATATATATATTTCCTGGTGCTTCTGATATCACCTTTCAAAGCTAACATCTTATATTAATACTCGTTTAGCTTTTACTTAGAAATGTATGAGAGAAATCATAAAAAATGTGTCGTTTTCATTATCAACCATTTAAAATCAATGGTTTATCGTAAGTCATTAATGCAAGTCCTAACTGCTCAGATGACGCTTTTAAGACTGCAAAGTCTTTCTTAAGACTGCAAAATCTTTGTTAACAACAAACAAAGGGGAAAAAAATATATGTTTTGACATACGGAATTCTATTTTTATTCATACTTAGACTTGTGCAAATATGTGATGGAGAGGGTAGGTTTGAATCAAATTCCTTCCAGTACACGCCTGAATGTATCGATGAATAAAACTGTAAAGGTAAATTCAAGGCAGTCGTTACGTTCGACTGTGGATTCAAGTTATGGAACCAGGCCAACCTCCCCAAACATTATTTTGCACAAGACTATTTATAATTAATTTCTCCTCTGCACATCTTTACTTTATTTTCAACATGGTGATAGCATGCAGAATATGAGAAAGAAAGTTAAATCCTTCATGTGCTTTTCCAACATATATTAGAACCACAAATTTCTCCTAAACCAACAAAGCCCTCATAAACAATTAAGAAATGAATGGACATTTTAAGTCTTCCCCAGCAATTTGACCAGAAGCAGACTCAACTTTGACAACAGTCAATATGATTTATCACCATCGTACATAAACCTCAACTGTTAATTCACCCATACAATGAAAATGATATTGGAAAAACAGATCCTATTGAGGAATTTTAAAATCCTCACTTCAAAACGAAAACTTTGTTTCTATTTTGAGAACACAAACGCTGTCTGGCGCGTTAGTCTGGCAATTTTTTTCCTAAAACCCAACTAATGTAATGGCTCGTTGGTCTAGGGGTATGATTCTCGCTTAGGGTGCGAGAGGTCCCGGGTTCAAATCCCGGACGAGCCCAAGCATTTGGTGTTTTTTCTTTTGAAACACGTAGCTTCGAACTGTGTTTAATATAGTCAGCAAAAATCACTTATAGCAAAACCCTTCAAGTGCTCCAAAGAGAAGATGTTGGCATGCCACCATCAATATATATATTTCCTGGTGCTTCTGATATCACCTTTCAAAGCTAACATCTTATATTAATACTCGTTTAGCTTTTACTTAGAAATGTATGAGAGAAATCATAAAAAATGTGTCGTTTTCATTATCAACCATTTAAAATCAATGATTTATCGTAAGTCATTAATGCAAGTCCTAACTGCTCAGATGACGCTTTTAACCCCTTAAGGACACATGACATGTCTGACACGTCATGATCCCCTTTTATTCCAGAAGTTTGGTCCTTAAGGGGTTAAGACTGCAAAGTCTTTCTTAAGACTGCAAAATCTTTGTTAACAACAAACGGGAAAAAATACATGTTTTGACATACGGAATTCTATTTTTATTCATACTTAGACTCGTGCAAATATGTGATGGAGAGGGTAGGTTTGAATCAAATTCCTTCAAGTACACGCCTGAATGTATCGATGAATAAAACTGTAAAGGTAAATTCAAGGCAGTCGTTACGTTCGACTGTGGATTCAAGTTATGGAACCAGGTAAACCTCCCCAAACATTATTTTGCACAAGACTATTTATAATTAATTTCTCCTCTGCACATCTTTACTTTATTTTCAACATGGTGATAGCATGCAGAATATGAGAAAGAAAGTTAAATCCTTCATGTGCTTTTCCAGCATATATTAGAACCACAAATTTCTCCTAAACCAACAAAGCCCTCATAAACAATTAAGAAATGAATGGACATTTTAAGTTTCCCCAGCAATTTGACCAGAAGCAGACTCAACTTTGACAACAGTCAATATGATTTATCACCATTGTACATAAACCTCAACTGTTAATTCACCCATACAATGAAAATTATATTGGAAAAACAGATCCTATTGAGGAATTTTTAAATCCTCACTTCAAAACGAAAACTTTGTTTCTATTTTGAGAACACAAACGCTGTCTGGCGCGTTAGTCTGGCAATTTTTTTCCTAAAACCCAACTAATGTAATGGCTCGTTGGTCTAGGGGTATGATTCTCGCTTAGGGTGCGAGAGGTCCCGGGTTCAAATCCCGGACGAGCCCAAGCATTTGGTGTTTTTTCTTTTGAAACACGTAGCTTCGAACTGTGTTTAATATAGTCAGCAAAAATCACTTATAGCAAAACCCTTCAAGTGCTCCAAAGAGAAGATGTTGGCATGCCACCATCAATATATATATTTCCTGGTGCTTCTGATATCACCTTTCAAAGCTAACATCTTATATTAATACTCGTTTAGCTTTTACTTAGAAATGTATGAGAGAAATCATAAAAAATGTGTCGTTTTCATTATCAACCATTTAAAATCAATGATTTATCGTAAGTCATTAATGCAAGTCCTAACTGCTCAGATGACGCTTTTAAGACTGCAAAGTCTTTCTTAAGACTGCAAAATCTTTGTTAACAACAAACGGGAAAAAATACATGTTTTGACATACGGAATTCTATTTTTATTCATACTTAGACTCGTGCAAATATGTGATGGAGAGGGTAGGTTTGAATCAAATTCCTTCAAGTACACGCCTGAATGTATCGATGAATAAAACTGTAAAGGTAAATTCAAGGCAGTCATTACGTTCGACTGTGGATTCAAGTTATGGAACCAGGTCAACCTCCCCAAACATTATTTTGCACAAGACTATTTATAATTAATTTCTCCTCTGCACATCTTTACTTTATTTTCAACATGGTGATAGCATGCAGAATATGAGAAAGAAAGTTAAATCCTTCATGTGCTTTTCCAACATATATTAGAACCACAAATTTCTCCTAAACCAACAAAGCCCTCATAAACAATTAAGAAATGAATGGACATTTTAAGTCTTCCCCAGCAATTTGACCAGAAGCAGACTCAACTTTGACAACAGTCAATATGATTTATCACCATCGTACATAAACCTCAACTGTTAATTCACCCATACAATGAAAATGATATTGGAAAAACAGATCCTATTGAGGAATTTTAAAATCCTCACTTCAAAACGAAAACTTTGTTTCTATTTTGAGAACACAAACGCTGTCTGGCGCGTTAGTCTGGCAATTTTTTTCCTAAAACCCAACTAATGTAATGGCTCGTTGGTCTAGGGGTATGATTCTCGCTTAGGGTGCGAGAGGTCCCGGGTTCAAATCCTGGACGAGCCCAAGCATTTGGTGTTTTTTCTTTTGAAACACGTAGCTTCGAACTGTGTTTAATATAGTCAGCAAAAATCACTTATAGCAAAACCCTTCAAGTGCTCCAAAGAGAAGATGTTGGCATGCCACCATCAATATATATATTTCCTGGTGCTTCTGATATCACCTTTCAAAGCTAACATCTTATATTAATACTCGTATAGCTTTTACTTAGAAATGTATGAGAGAAATCATAAAAAATGTGTCGTTTTCATTATCAACCATTTAAAATCAATGGTTTATCGTAAGTCATTAATGCAAGTCCTAACTGCTCAGATGACGCTTTTAAGACTGCAAAGTCTTTCTTAAGACTGCAAAATCTTTGTTAACAACAAACAAAGGGGAAAAAAATATATGTTTTGACATACGGAATTCTATTTTTATTCATACTTAGACTTGTGCAAATATGTGATGGAGAGGGTAGGTTTGAATCAAATTCCTTCCAGTACACGCCTGAATGTATCGATGAATAAAACTGTAAAGGTAAATTCAAGGCAGTCGTTACGTTCGACTGTGGATTCAAGTTATGGAACCAGGCCAACCTCCCCAAACATTATTTTGCACAAGACTATTTATAATTAATTTCTCCTCTGCACATCTTTACTTTATTTTCAACATGGTGATAGCATGCAGAATATGAGAAAGAAAGTTAAATCCTTCATGTGCTTTTCCAACATATATTAGAACCACAAATTTCTCCTAAACCAACAAAGCCCTCATAAACAATTAAGAAATGAATGGACATTTTAAGTCTTCCCCAGCAATTTGACCAGAAGCACACTCAACTTTGACAACTGTCAATATGATTTATCACCATCGTACATAAACCTCAACTGTTAATTCACCCATACAATGAAAATGATATTGGAAAAACAGATCCTATTGAGGAATTTTAAAATCCTCACTTCAAAACGAAAACTTTGTTTCTATTTTGAGAACACAAACGCTGTCTGGCGCGTTAGTCTGGCAATTTTTTTCCTAAAACCCAACTAATGTAATGGCTCGTTGGTCTAGGGGTATGATTCTCGCTTAGGGTGCGAGAGGTCCCGGGTTCAAATCCTGGACGAGCCCAAGCATTTGGTGTTTTTTCTTTTGAAACACGTAGCTTCGAACTGTGTTTAATATAGTCAGCAAAAATCACTTATAGCAAAACCCTTCAAGTGCTCCAAAGAGAAGATGTTGGCATGCCACCATCAATATATATATTTCCTGGTGCTTCTGATATCACCTTTCAAAGCTAACATCTTATATTAATACTCGTTTAGCTTTTACTTAGAAATGTATGAGAGAAATCATAAAAAATGTGTCGTTTTCATTATCAACCATTTAAAATCAATGGTTTATCGTAAGTCATTAATGCAAGTCCTAACTGCTCAGATGACGCTTTTAAGACTGCAAAGTCTTTCTTAAGACTGCAAAATCTTTGTTAACAACAAACAAAGGGGAAAAAAATATATGTTTTGACATACGGAATTCTATTTTTATTCATACTTAGACTTGTGCAAATATGTGATGGAGAGGGTAGGTTTGAATCAAATTCCTTCCAGTACACGCCTGAATGTATCGATGAATAAAACTGTAAAGGTAAATTCAAGGCAGTCGTTACGTTCGACTGTGGATTCAAGTTATGGAACCAGGCCAACCTCCCCAAACATTATTTTGCACAAGACTATTTATAATTAATTTCTCCTCTGCACATCTTTACTTTATTTTCAACATGGTGATAGCATGCAGAATATGAGAAAGAAAGTTAAATCCTTCATGTGCTTTTCCAACATATATTAGAACCACAAATTTCTCCTAAACCAACAAAGCCCTCATAAACAATTAAGAAATGAATGGACATTTTAAGTCTTCCCCAGCAATTTGACCAGAAGCAGACTCAACTTTGACAACAGTCAATATGATTTATCACCATCGTACATAAACCTCAACTGTTAATTCACCCATACAATGAAAATGATATTGGAAAAACAGATCCTATTGAGGAATTTTAAAATCCTCACTTCAAAACGAAAACTTTGTTTCTATTTTGAGAACACAAACGCTGTCTGGCGCGTTAGTCTGGCAATTTTTTTCCTAAAACCCAACTAATGTAATGGCTCGTTGGTCTAGGGGTATGATTCTCGCTTAGGGTGCGAGAGGTCCCGGGTTCAAATCCCGGACGAGCCCAAGCATTTGGTGTTTTTTCTTTTGAAACACGTAGCTTCGAACTGTGTTTAATATAGTCAGCAAAAATCACTTATAGCAAAACCCTTCAAGTGCTCCAAAGAGAAGATGTTGGCATGCCACCATCAATATATATATTTCCTGGTGCTTCTGATATCACCTTTCAAAGCTAACATCTTATATTAATACTCGTTTAGCTTTTACTTAGAAATGTATGAGAGAAATCATAAAAAATGTGTCGTTTTCATTATCAACCATTTAAAATCAATGGTTTATCGTAAGTCATTAATGCAAGTCCTAACTGCTCAGATGACGCTTTTAAGACTGCAAAGTCTTTCTTAAGACTGCAAAATCTTTGTTAACAACAAACAAAGGGGAAAAAAATATATGTTTTGACATACGGAATTCTATTTTTATTCATACTTAGACTTGTGCAAATATGTGATGGAGAGGGTAGGTTTGAATCAAATTCCTTCCAGTACACGCCTGAATGTATCGATGAATAAAACTGTAAAGGTAAATTCAAGGCAGTCGTTACGTTCGACTGTGGATTCAAGTTATGGAACCAGGCCAACCTCCCCAAACATTATTTTGCACAAGACTATTTATAATTAATTTCTCCTCTGCACAACTTTACTTTATTTTCAACATGGTGATAGCATGCAGAATATGAGAAAGAAAGTTAAATCCTTCATGTGCTTTTCCAACATATATTAGAACCACAAATTTCTCCTAAACCAACAAAGCCCTCATAAACAATTAAGAAATGAATGGACATTTTAAGTCTTCCCCAGCAATTTGACCAGAAGCAGACTCAACTTTGACAACAGTCAATATGATTTATCACCATCGTACATAAACCTCAACTGTTAATTCACCCATACAATGAAAATGATATTGGAAAAACAGATCCTATTGAGGAATTTTAAAATCCTCACTTCAAAACGAAAACTTTGTTTCTATTTTGAGAACACAAACGCTGTCTGGCGCGTTAGTCTGGCAATTTTTTTCCTAAAACCCAACTAATGTAATGGCTCGTTGGTCTAGGGGTATGATTCTCGCTTAGGGTGCGAGAGGTCCCGGGTTCAAATCCCGGACGAGCCCAAGAATTTGGTGTTTTTTCTTTTGAAACACGTAGCTTCGAACTGTGTTTAATATAGTCAGCAAAAATCACTTATAGCAAAACCCTTCAAGTGCTCCAAAGAGAAGATGTTGGCATGCCACCATCAATATATATATTTCCTGGTGCTTCTGATATCACCTTTCAAAGCTAACATCTTATATTAATACTCGTTTAGCTTTTACTTAGAAATGTATGAGAGAAATCATAAAAAATGTGTCGTTTTCATTATCAACCATTTAAAATCAATGGTTTATCGTAAGTCATTAATGCAAGTCCTAACTGCTCAGATGACGCTTTTAAGACTGCAAAGTCTTTCTTAAGACTGCAAAATCTTTGTTAACAACAAACAAAGGGGAAAAAATACATGTTTTGACATACGGAATTCTATTTTTATTCATACTTAGACTTGTGCAAATATGTGATGGAGAGGGTAGGTTTGAATCAAATTCCTTCCAGTACACGCCTGAATGTATCGATGAATAAAACTGTAAAGGTAAATTCAAGGCAGTCGTTACGTTCGACTGTGGATTCAAGTTATGGAACCAGGCCAACCTCCCCAAACATTATTTTGCAGAAGACTATTTATAATTAATTTCTCCTCTGCACATCTTTACTTTATTTTCAACATGGTGATAGCATGCAGAATATGAGAAAGAAAGTTAAATCCTTCATGTGCTTTTCCAACATATATTAGAACCACAAATTTCTCCTAAACCAACAAAGCCCTCATAAACAATTAAGAAATGAATGGACATTTTAAGTTTCCCCAGCAATTTGACCAGAAGCAGACTCAACTTTGACAACAGTCAATATGATTTATCACCATTGTACATAAACCTCAACTGTTAATTCACCCATACAATGAAAATGATATTGGAAAAACAGATCCTATTGAGGAATTTTAAAATCCTCACTTCAAAACGAAAACTTTGTTTCTATTTTGAGAACACAAACGCTGTCTGGCGCGTTAGTCTGGCAATTTTTTTCCTAAAACCCAACTAATGTAATGGCTCGTTGGTCTAGGGGTATGATTCTCGCTTAGGGTGCGAGAGGTCCCGGGTTCAAATCCCGGACGAGCCCAAGCATTTGGTGTTTTTTCTTTTGAAACACGTAGCTTCGAACTGTGTTTAATATAGTCAGCAAAAATCACTTATAGCAAAACCCTTCAAGTGCTCCAAAGAGAAGATGTTGGCATGCCACCATCAATATATATATTTCCTGGTGCTTCTGATATCACCTTTCAAAGCTAACATCTTATATTAATACTCGTTTAGCTTTTACTTAGAAATGTATGAGAGAAATCATAAAAAATGTGTCGTTTTCATTATCAACCATTTAAAATCAATGGTTTATCGTAAGTCATTAATGCAAGTCCTAACTGCTCCGATGACGCTTTTAAGACTGCAAAGTCTTTCTTAAGACTGCAAAATCTTTGTTAACAACAAACAAAGGGGAAAAAATACATGTTTTGACATACGGAATTCTATTTTTATTCATACTTAGACTTGTGCAAATATGTGATGGAGAGGGTAGGTTTGAATCAAATTCCTTCCAGTACACGCCTGAATGTATCGATGAATAAAACTGTAAAGGTAAATTCAAGGCAGTCGTTACGTTCGACTGTGGATTCAAGTTATGGAACCAGGCCAACCTCCCCAAACATTATTTTGCACAAGACTATTTATAATTAATTTCTCCTCTGCACATCTTTACTTTATTTTCAACATGGTGATAGCATGCAGAATATGAGAAAGAAAGTTAAATCCTTCATGTGCTTTTCCAACATATATTAGAACCACAAATTTCTCCTAAACCAACAAAGCCCTCATAAACAATTAAGAAATGAATGGACATTTTAAGTCTTCCCCAGCAATTTGACCAGAAGCAGACTCAACTTTGACAACAGTCAATATGATTTATCACCATCGTACATAAACCTCAACTGTTAATTCACCCATACAATGAAAATGATATTGGAAAAACAGATCCTATTGAGGAATTTTAAAATCCTCACTTCAAAACGAAAACTTTGTTTCTATTTTGAGAACACAAACGCTGTCTGGCGCGTTAGTCTGGCAATTTTTTTCCTAAAACCCAACTAATGTAATGGCTCGTTGGTCTAGGGGTATGATTCTCGCTTAGGGTGCGAGAGGTCCCGGGTTCAAATCCCGGACGAGCCCAAGCATTTGGTGTTTTTTCTTTTGAAACACGTAGCTTCGAACTGTGTTTAATATAGTCAGCAAAAATCATTTATAGCAAAACCCTTCAAGTGCTCCAAAGAGAAGATGTTGGCATGCCACCATCAATATATATATTTCCTGGTGCTTCTGATATCACCTTTCAAAGCTAACATCTTATATTAATACTCGTTTAGCTTTTACTTAGAAATGTATGAGAAAAATCATAAAAAATGTGTCGTTTTCATTATCAACCATTTAAAATCAATGATTTATCGTAAGTCATTAATGCAAGTCCTAACTGCTCAGATGACGCTTTTAACCCCTTAAGGACACATGACATGTCTGACACGTCATGATCCCCTTTTATTCCAGAAGTTTGGTCCTTAAGGGGTTAAGACTGCAAAGTCTTTCTTAAGACTGCAAAATCTTTGTTAACAACAAACGGGAAAAAATACATGTTTTGACATACGGAATTCTATTTTTATTCATACTTAGACTCGTGCAAATATGTGATGGAGAGGGTAGGTTTGAATCAAATTCCTTCAAGTACACGCCTGAATGTATCGATGAATAAAACTGTAAAGGTAAATTCAAGGCAGTCATTACGTTCGACTGTGGATTCAAGTTATGGAACCAGGTCAACCTCCCCAAACATTATTTTGCACAAGACTTTTTATAATTAATTTCTCCTCTGCACATCTTTACTTTATTTTCAACATGGTGATAGCATGCAGAATATGAGAAAGAAAGTTAAATCCTTCATGTGCTTTTCCAACATATATTAGAACCACAAATTTCTCCTAAACCAACAAAGCCCTCATAAACAATTAAGAAATGAATGGACATTTTAAGTCTTCCCCAGCAATTTGACCAGAAGCAGACTCAACTTTGACAACAGTCAATATGATTTATCACCATCGTACATAAACCTCAACTGTTAATTCACCCATACAATGAAAATGATATTGGAAAAACAGATCCTATTGAGGAATTTTAAAATCCTCACTTCAAAACGAAAACTTTGTTTCTATTTTGAGAACACAAACGCTGTCTGGCGCGTTAGTCTGGCAATTTTTTTCCTAAAACCCAACTAATGTAATGGCTCGTTGGTCTAGGGGTATGATTCTCGCTTAGGGTGCGAGAGGTCCCGGGTTCAAATCCTGGACGAGCCCAAGCATTTGGTGTTTTTTCTTTTGAAACACGTAGCTTCGAACTGTGTTTAATATAGTCAGCAAAAATCACTTATGGCAAAACCCTTCAAGTGCTCCAAAGAGAAGATGTTGGCATGCCACCATCAATATATATATTTCCTGGTGCTTCTGATATCACCTTTCAAAGCTAACATCTTATATTAATACTCGTTTAGCTTTTACTTAGAAATGTATGAGAGAAATCATAAAAAATGTGTCGTTTTCATTATCAACCATTTAAAATCAATGGTTTATCGTAAGTCATTAATGCAAGTCCTAACTGCTCAGATGACGCTTTTAAGACTGCAAAGTCTTTCTTAAGACTGCAAAATCTTTGTTAACAACAAACAAAGGGGAAAAAAATATATGTTTTGACATACGGAATTCTATTTTTATTCATACTTAGACTTGTGCAAATATGTGATGGAGAGGGTAGGTTTGAATCAAATTCCTTCCAGTACACGCCTGAATGTATCGATGAATAAAACTGTAAAGGTAAATTCAAGGCAGTCGTTACGTTCGACTGTGGATTCAAGTTATGGAACCAGGCCAACCTCCCCAAACATTATTTTGCACAAGACTATTTATAATTAATTTCTCCTCTGCACATCTTTACTTTATTTTCAACATGGTGATAGCATGCAGAATATGAGAAAGAAAGTTAAATCCTTCATGTGCTTTTCCAACATATATTAGAACCACAAATTTCTCCTAAACCAACAAAGCCCTCATAAACAATTAAGAAATGAATGGACATTTTAAGTCTTCCCCAGCAATTTGACCAGAAGCAGACTCAACTTTGACAACAGTCAATATGATTTATCACCATCGTACATAAACCTCAACTGTTAATTCACCCATACAATGAAAATGATATTGGAAAAACAGATCCTATTGAGGAATTTTAAAATCCTCACTTCAAAACGAAAACTTTGTTTCTATTTTGAGAACACAAACGCTGTCTGGCGCGTTAGTCTGGCAATTTTTTTCCTAAAACCCAACTAATGTAATGGCTCGTTGGTCTAGGGGTATGATTCTCGCTTAGGGTGCGAGAGGTCCCGGGTTCAAATCCTGGACGAGCCCAAGCATTTGGTGTTTTTTCTTTTGAAACACGTAGCTTCGAACTGTGTTTAATATAGTCAGCAAAAATCACTTATAGCAAAACCCTTCAAGTGCTCCAAAGAGAAGATGTTGGCATGCCACCATCAATATATATATTTCCTGGTGCTTCTGATATCACCTTTCAAAGCTAACATCTTATATTAATACTCGTTTAGCTTTTACTTAGAAATGTATGAGAGAAATCATAAAAAATGTGTCGTTTTCATTATCAACCATTTAAAATCAATGGTTTATCGTAAGTCATTAATGCAAGTCCTAACTGCTCAGATGACGCTTTTAAGACTGCAAAGTCTTTCTTAAGACTGCAAAATCTTTGTTAACAACAAACAAAGGGGAAAAAAATATATGTTTTGACATACGGAATTCTATTTTTATTCATACTTAGACTTGTGCAAATATGTGATGGAGAGGGTAGGTTTGAATCAAATTCCTTCCAGTACACGCCTGAATGTATCGATGAATAAAACTGTAAAGGTAAATTCAAGGCAGTCGTTACGTTCGACTGTGGATTCAAGTTATGGAACCAGGCCAACCTCCCCAAACATTATTTTGCACAAGACTATTTATAATTAATTTCTCCTCTGCACATCTTTACTTTATTTTCAACATGGTGATAGCATGCAGAATATGAGAAAGAAAGTTAAATCCTTCATGTGCTTTTCCAACATATATTAGAACCACAAATTTCTCCTAAACCAACAAAGCCCTCATAAACAATTAAGAAATGAATGGACATTTTAAGTCTTCCCCAGCAATTTGACCAGAAGCAGACTCAACTTTGACAACAGTCAATATGATTTATCACCATCGTACATAAACCTCAACTGTTAATTCACCCATACAATGAAAATGATATTGGAAAAACAGATCCTATTGAGGAATTTTAAAATCCTCACTTCAAAACGAAAACTTTGTTTCTATTTTGAGAACACAAACGCTGTCTGGCGCGTTAGTCTGGCAATTTTTTTCCTAAAACCCAACTAATGTAATGGCTCGTTGGTCTAGGGGTATGATTCTCGCTTAGGGTGCGAGAGGTCCCGGGTTCAAATCCCGGACGAGCCCAAGCATTTGGTGTTTTTTCTTTTGAAACACGTAGCTTCGAACTGTGTTTAATATAGTCAGCAAAAATCACTTATAGCAAAACCCTTCAAGTGCTCCAAAGAGAAGATGTTGGCATGCCACCATCAATATATATATTTCCTGGTGCTTCTGATATCACCTTTCAAAGCTAACATCTTATATTAATACTCGTTTAGCTTTTACTTAGAAATGTATGAGAGAAATCATAAAAAATGTGTCGTTTTCATTATCAACCATTTAAAATCAATGATTTATCGTAAGTCATTAATGCAAGTCCTAACTGCTCAGATGACGCTTTTAACCCCTTAAGGACACATGACATGTCTGACACGTCATGATCCCCTTTTATTCCAGAAGTTTGGTCCTTAAGGGGTTAAGACTGCAAAGTCTTTCTTAAGACTGCAAAATCTTTGTTAATAACAAACGGGAAAAAATACATGTTTTGACATACGGAATTCTATTTTTATTCATACTTAGACTCGTGCAAATATGTGATGGAGAGGGTAGGTTTGAATCAAATTCCTTCAAGTACACGCCTGAATGTATCGATGAATAAAACTGTAAAGGTAAATTCAAGGCAGTCATTACGTTCGACTGTGGATTCAAGTTATGGAACCAGGTCAACCTCCCCAAACATTATTTTGCACAAGACTTTTTATAATTAATTTCTCCTCTGCACATCTTTACTTTATTTTCAACATGGTGATAGCATGCAGAATATGAGAAAGAAAGTTAAATCCTTCATGTGCTTTTCCAACATATATTAGAACCACAAATTTCTCCTAAACCAACAAAGCCCTCATAAACAATTAAGAAATGAATGGACATTTTAAGTCTTCCCCAGCAATTTGACCAGAAGCAGACTCAACTTTGACAACAGTCAATATGATTTATCACCATCGTACATAAACCTCAACTGTTAATTCACCCATACAATGAAAATGATATTGGAAAAACAGATCCTATTGAGGAATTTTAAAATCCTCACTTCAAAACGAAAACTTTGTTTCTATTTTGAGAACACAAACGCTGTCTGGCGCGTTAGTCTGGCAATTTTTTTCCTAAAACCCAACTAATGTAATGGCTCGTTGGTCTAGGGGTATGATTCTCGCTTAGGGTGCGAGAGGTCCCGGGTTCAAATCCTGGACGAGCCCAAGCATTTGGTGTTTTTTCTTTTGAAACACGTAGCTTCGAACTGTGTTTAATATAGTCAGCAAAAATCACTTATGGCAAAACCCTTCAAGTGCTCCAAAGAGAAGATGTTGGCATGCCACCATCAATATATATATTTCCTGGTGCTTCTGATATCACCTTTCAAATCTAACATCTTATATTAATACTCGTTTAGCTTTTACTTAGAAATGTATGAGAGAAATCATAAAAAATGTGTCGTTTTCATTATCAACCATTTAAAATCAATGGTTTATCGTAAGTCATTATTGCAAGTCCTAACTGCTCAGATGACGCTTTTAAGACTGCAAAGTCTTTCTTAAGACTGCAAAATCTTTGTTAACAACAAACAAAGGGGAAAAAATATATGTTTTGACATACGGAATTCTATTTTTATTCATACTTAGACTTGTGCAAATATGTGATGGAGAGGGTAGGTTTGAATCAAATTCCTTCCAGTACACGCCTGAATGTATCGATGAATAAAACTGTAAAGGTAAATTCAAGGCAGTCGTTACGTTCGACTGTGGATTCAAGTTATGGAACCAGGCCAACCTCCCCAAACATTATTTTGCACAAGACTATTTATAATTAATTTCTCCTCTGCACATCTTTACTTTATTTTCAACATGGTGATAGCATGCAGAATATGAGAAAGAAAGTTAAATCCTTCATGTGCTTTTCCAACATATATTAGAACCACAAATTTCTCCTAAACCAACAAAGCCCTCATAAACAATTAAGAAATGAATGGACATTTTAAGTCTTCCCCAGCAATTTGACCAGAAGCAGACTCAACTTTGACAACAGTCAATATGATTTATCACCATCGTACATAAACCTCAACTGTTAATTCACCCATACAATGAAAATGATATTGGAAAAACAGATCCTATTGAGGAATTTTAAAATCCTCACTTCAAAACGAAAACTTTGTTTCTATTTTGAGAACACAAACGCTGTCTGGCGCGTTAGTCTGGCAATTTTTTTCCTAAAACCCAACTAATGTAATGGCTCGTTGGTCTAGGGGTATGATTCTCGCTTAGGGTGCGAGAGGTCCCGGGTTCAAATCCTGGACGAGCCCAAGCATTTGGTGTTTTTTCTTTTGAAACACGTAGCTTCGAACTGTGTTTAATATAGTCAGCAAAAATCACTTATAGCAAAACCCTTCAAGTGCTCCAAAGAGAAGATGTTGGCATGCCACCATCAATATATATATTTCCTGGTGCTTCTGATATCACCTTTCAAAGCTAACATCTTATATTAATACTCGTTTAGCTTTTACTTAGAAATGTATGAGAGAAATCATAAAAAATGTGTCGTTTTCATTATCAACCATTTAAAATCAATGGTTTATCGTAAGTCATTAATGCAAGTCCTAACTGCTCAGATGACGCTTTTAAGACTGCAAAGTCTTTCTTAAGACTGCAAAATCTTTGTTAACAACAAACAAAGGGGAAAAAAATATATGTTTTGACATACGGAATTCTATTTTTATTCATACTTAGACTTGTGCAAATATGTGATGGAGAGGGTAGGTTTGAATCAAATTCCTTCCAGTACACGCCTGAATGTATCGATGAATAAAACTGTAAAGGTAAATTCAAGGCAGTCGTTACGTTCGACTGTGGATTCAAGTTATGGAACCAGGCCAACCTCCCCAAACATTATTTTGCACAAGACTATTTATAATTAATTTCTCCTCTGCACATCTTTACTTTATTTTCAACATGGTGATAGCATGCAGAATATGAGAAAGAAAGTTAAATCCTTCATGTGCTTTTCCAACATATATTAGAACCACAAATTTCTCCTAAACCAACAAAGCCCTCATAAACAATTAAGAAATGAATGGACATTTTAAGTCTTCCCCAGCAATTTGACCAGAAGCAGACTCAACTTTGACAACAGTCAATATGATTTATCACCATCGTACATAAACCTCAACTGTTAATTCACCCATACAATGAAAATTATATTGGAAAAACAGATCCTATTGAGGAATTTTAAAATCCTCACTTCAAAACGAAAACTTTGTTTCTATTTTGAGAACACAAACGCTGTCTGGCGCGTTAGTCTGGCAATTTTTTTCCTAAAACCCAACTAATGTAATGGCTCGTTGGTCTAGGGGTATGATTCTCGCTTAGGGTGCGAGAGGTCCCGGGTTCAAATCCTGGACGAGCCCAAGCATTTGGTGTTTTTTCTTTTGAAACACGTAGCTTCGAACTGTGTTTAATATAGTCAGCAAAAATCACTTATAGCAAAACCCTTCAAGTGCTCCAAAGAGAAGATGTTGGCATGCCACCATCAATATATATATTTCCTGGTGCTTCTGATATCACCTTTCAAAGCTAACATCTTATATTAATACTCGTTTAGCTTTTACTTAGAAATGTATGAGAGAAATCATAAAAAATGTGTCGTTTTCATTATCAACCATTTAAAATCAATGGTTTATCGTAAGTCATTAATGCAAGTCCTAACTGCTCAGATGACGCTTTTAAGACTGCAAAGTCTTTCTTAAGACTGCAAAATCTTTGTTAACAACAAACAAAGGGGAAAAAAATATATGTTTTGACATACGGAATTCTATTTTTATTCATACTTAGACTTGTGCAAATATGTGATGGAGAGGGTAGGTTTGAATCAAATTCCTTCCAGTACACGCCTGAATGTATCGATGAATAAAACTGTAAAGGTAAATTCAAGGCAGTCGTTACGTTCGACTGTGGATTCAAGTTATGGAACCAGGCCAACCTCCCCAAACATTATTTTGCACAAGACTATTTATAATTAATTTCTCCTCTGCACATCTTTACTTTATTTTCAACATGGTGATAGCATGCAGAATATGAGAAAGAAAGTTAAATCCTTCATGTGCTTTTCCAACATATATTAGAACCACAAATTTCTCCTAAACCAACAAAGCCCTCATAAACAATTAAGAAATGAATGGACATTTTAAGTCTTCCCCAGCAATTTGACCAGAAGCAGACTCAACTTTGACAACAGTCAATATGATTTATCACCATCGTACATAAACCTCAACTGTTAATTCACCCATACAATGAAAATTATATTGGAAAAACAGATCCTATTGAGGAATTTTAAAATCCTCACTTCAAAACGAAAACTTTGTTTCTATTTTGAGAACACAAACGCTGTCTGGCGCGTTAGTCTGGCAATTTTTTTCCTAAAACCCAACTAATGTAATGGCTCGTTGGTCTAGGGGTATGATTCTCGCTTAGGGTGCGAGAGGTCCCGGGTTCAAATCCTGGACGAGCCCAAGCATTTGGTGTTTTTTCTTTTGAAACACGTAGCTTCGAACTGTGTTTAATATAGTCAGCAAAAATCACTTATGGCAAAACCCTTCAAGTGCTCCAAAGAGAAGATGTTGGCATGCCACCATCAATATATATATTTCCTGGTGCTTCTGATATCACCTTTCAAAGCTAACATCTTATATTAATACTCGTTTAGCTTTTACTTAGAAATGTATGAGAGAAATCATAAAAAATGTGTCGTTTTCATTATCAACCATTTAAAATCAATGGTTTATCGTAAGTCATTAATGCAAGTCCTAACTGCTCAGATGACGCTTTTAAGACTGCAAAGTCTTTCTTAAGACTGCAAAATCTTTGTTAACAACAAACAAAGGGGAAAAAAATATATGTTTTGACATACGGAATTCTATTTTTATTCATACTTAGACTTGTGCAAATATGTGATGGAGAGGGTAGGTTTGAATCAAATTCCTTCCAGTACACGCCTGAATGTATCGATGAATAAAACTGTAAAGGTAAATTCAAGGCAGTCGTTACGTTCGACTGTGGATTCAAGTTATGGAACCAGGCCAACCTCCCCAAACATTATTTTGCACAAGACTATTTATAATTAATTTCTCCTCTGCACATCTTTACTTTATTTTCAACATGGTGATAGCATGCAGAATATGAGAAAGAAAGTTAAATCCTTCATGTGCTTTTCCAACATATATTAGAACCACAAATTTCTCCTAAACCAACAAAGCCCTCATAAACAATTAAGAAATGAATGGACATTTTAAGTCTTCCCCAGCAATTTGACCAGAAGCAGACTCAACTTTGACAACAGTCAATATGATTTATCACCATCGTACATAAACCTCAACTGTTAATTCACCCATACAATGAAAATGATATTGGAAAAACAGATCCTATTGAGGAATTTTAAAATCCTCACTTCAAAACGAAAACTTTGTTTCTATTTTGAGAACACAAACGCTGTCTGGCGCGTTAGTCTGGCAATTTTTTTCCTAAAACCCAACTAATGTAATGGCTCGTTGGTCTAGGGGTATGATTCTCGCTTAGGGTGCGAGAGGTCCCGGGTTCAAATCCTGGACGAGCCCAAGCATTTGGTGTTTTTTCTTTTGAAACACGTAGCTTCGAACTGTGTTTAATATAGTCAGCAAAAATCACTTATAGCAAAACCCTTCAAGTGCTCCAAAGAGAAGATGTTGGCATGCCACCATCAATATATATATTTCCTGGTGCTTCTGATATCACCTTTCAAAGCTAACATCTTATATTAATACTCGTTTAGCTTTTACTTAGAAATGTATGAGAGAAATCATAAAAAATGTGTCGTTTTCATTATCAACCATTTAAAATCAATGGTTTATCGTAAGTCATTAATGCAAGTCCTAACTGCTCAGATGACGCTTTTAAGACTGCAAAGTCTTTCTTAAGACTGCAAAATCTTTGTTAACAACAAACAAAGGGGAAAAAAATATATGTTTTGACATACGGAATTCTATTTTTATTCATACTTAGACTTGTGCAAATATGTGATGGAGAGGGTAGGTTTGAATCAAATTCCTTCCAGTACACGCCTGAATGTATCGATGAATAAAACTGTAAAGGTAAATTCAAGGCAGTCGTTACGTTCGACTGTGGATTCAAGTTATGGAACCAGGCCAACCTCCCCAAACATTATTTTGCACAAGACTATTTATAATTAATTTCTCCTCTGCACATCTTTACTTTATTTTCAACATGGTGATAGCATGCAGAATATGAGAAAGAAAGTTAAATCCTTCATGTGCTTTTCCAACATATATTAGAACCACAAATTTCTCCTAAACCAACAAAGCCCTCATAAACAATTAAGAAATGAATGGACATTTTAAGTCTTCCCCAGCAATTTGACCAGAAGCAGACTCAACTTTGACAACAGTCAATATGATTTATCACCATCGTACATAAACCTCAACTGTTAATTCACCCATACAATGAAAATTATATTGGAAAAACAGATCCTATTGAGGAATTTTAAAATCCTCACTTCAAAACGAAAACTTTGTTTCTATTTTGAGAACACAAACGCTGTCTGGCGCGTTAGTCTGGCAATTTTTTTCCTAAAACCCAACTAATGTAATGGCTCGTTGGTCTAGGGGTATGATTCTCGCTTAGGGTGCGAGAGGTCCCGGGTTCAAATCCTGGACGAGCCCAAGCATTTGGTGTTTTTTCTTTTGAAACACGTAGCTTCGAACTGTGTTTAATATAGTCAGCAAAAATCACTTATAGCAAAACCCTTCAAGTGCTCCAAAGAGAAGATGTTGGCATGCCACCATCAATATATATATTTCCTGGTGCTTCTGATATCACCTTTCAAAGCTAACATCTTATATTAATACTCGTTTAGCTTTTACTTAGAAATGTATGAGAGAAATCATAAAAAATGTGTCGTTTTCATTATCAACCATTTAAAATCAATGGTTTATCGTAAGTCATTAATGCAAGTCCTAACTGCTCAGATGACGCTTTTAAGACTGCAAAGTCTTTCTTAAGACTGCAAAATCTTTGTTAACAACAAACAAAGGGGAAAAAAATATATGTTTTGACATACGGAATTCTATTTTTATTCATACTTAGACTTGTGCAAATATGTGATGGAGAGGGTAGGTTTGAATCAAATTCCTTCCAGTACACGCCTGAATGTATCGATGAATAAAACTGTAAAGGTAAATTCAAGGCAGTCGTTACGTTCGACTGTGGATTCAAGTTATGGAACCAGGCCAACCTCCCCAAACATTATTTTGCACAAGACTATTTATAATTAATTTCTCCTCTGCACATCTTTACTTTATTTTCAACATGGTGATAGCATGCAGAATATGAGAAAGAAAGTTAAATCCTTCATGTGCTTTTCCAACATATATTAGAACCACAAATTTCTCCTAAACCAACAAAGCCCTCATAAACAATTAAGAAATGAATGGACATTTTAAGTCTTCCCCAGCAATTTGACCAGAAGCAGACTCAACTTTGACAACAGTCAATATGATTTATCACCATCGTACATAAACCTCAACTGTTAATTCACCCATACAATGAAAATTATATTGGAAAAACAGATCCTATTGAGGAATTTTAAAATCCTCACTTCAAAACGAAAACTTTGTTTCTATTTTGAGAACACAAACGCTGTCTGGCGCGTTAGTCTGGCAATTTTTTTCCTAAAACCCAACTAATGTAATGGCTCGTTGGTCTAGGGGTATGATTCTCGCTTAGGGTGCGAGAGGTCCCGGGTTCAAATCCTGGACGAGCCCAAGCATTTGGTGTTTTTTCTTTTGAAACACGTAGCTTCGAACTGTGTTTAATATAGTCAGCAAAAATCACTTATGGCAAAACCCTTCAAGTGCTCCAAAGAGAAGATGTTGGCATGCCACCATCAATATATATATTTCCTGGTGCTTCTGATATCACCTTTCAAAGCTAACATCTTATATTAATACTCGTTTAGCTTTTACTTAGAAATGTATGAGAGAAATCATAAAAAATGTGTCGTTTTCATTATCAACCATTTAAAATCAATGGTTTATCGTAAGTCATTAATGCAAGTCCTAACTGCTCAGATGACGCTTTTAAGACTGCAAAGTCTTTCTTAAGACTGCAAAATCTTTGTTAACAACAAACAAAGGGGAAAAAAATATATGTTTTGACATACGGAATTCTATTTTTATTCATACTTAGACTTGTGCAAATATGTGATGGAGAGGGTAGGTTTGAATCAAATTCCTTCCAGTACACGCCTGAATGTATCGATGAATAAAACTGTAAAGGTAAATTCAAGGCAGTCGTTACGTTCGACTGTGGATTCAAGTTATGGAACCAGGCCAACCTCCCCAAACATTATTTTGCACAAGACTATTTATAATTAATTTCTCCTCTGCACATCTTTACTTTATTTTCAACATGGTGATAGCATGCAGAATATGAGAAAGAAAGTTAAATCCTTCATGTGCTTTTCCAACATATATTAGAACCACAAATTTCTCCTAAACCAACAAAGCCCTCATAAACAATTAAGAAATGAATGGACATTTTAAGTCTTCCCCAGCAATTTGACCAGAAGCAGACTCAACTTTGACAACAGTCAATATGATTTATCACCATCGTACATAAACCTCAACTGTTAATTCACCCATACAATGAAAATGATATTGGAAAAACAGATCCTATTGAGGAATTTTAAAATCCTCACTTCAAAACGAAAACTTTGTTTCTATTTTGAGAACACAAACGCTGTCTGGCGCGTTAGTCTGGCAATTTTTTTCCTAAAACCCAACTAATGTAATGGCTCGTTGGTCTAGGGGTATGATTCTCGCTTAGGGTGCGAGAGGTCCCGGGTTCAAATCCTGGACGAGCCCAAGCATTTGGTGTTTTTTCTTTTGAAACACGTAGCTTCGAACTGTGTTTAATATAGTCAGCAAAAATCACTTATGGCAAAACCCTTCAAGTGCTCCAAAGAGAAGATGTTGGCATGCCACCATCAATATATATATTTCCTGGTGCTTCTGATATCACCTTTCAAAGCTAACATCTTATATTAATACTCGTTTAGCTTTTACTTAGAAATGTATGAGAGAAATCATAAAAAATGTGTCGTTTTCATTATCAACCATTTAAAATCAATGGTTTATCGTAAGTCATTAATGCAAGTCCTAACTGCTCAGATGACGCTTTTAAGACTGCAAAGTCTTTCTTAAGACTGCAAAATCTTTGTTAACAACAAACAAAGGGGAAAAAAATATATGTTTTGACATACGGAATTCTATTTTTATTCATACTTAGACTTGTGCAAATATGTGATGGAGAGGGTAGGTTTGAATCAAATTCCTTCCAGTACACGCCTGAATGTATCGATGAATAAAACTGTAAAGGTAAATTCAAGGCAGTCGTTACGTTCGACTGTGGATTCAAGTTATGGAACCAGGCCAACCTCCCCAAACATTATTTTGCACAAGACTATTTATAATTAATTTCTCCTCTGCACATCTTTACTTTATTTTCAACATGGTGATAGCATGCAGAATATGAGAAAGAAAGTTAAATCCTTCATGTGCTTTTCCAACATATATTAGAACCACAAATTTCTCCTAAACCAACAAAGCCCTCATAAACAATTAAGAAATGAATGGACATTTTAAGTCTTCCCCAGCAATTTGACCAGAAGCAGACTCAACTTTGACAACAGTCAATATGATTTATCACCATCGTACATAAACCTCAACTGTTAATTCACCCATACAATGAAAATGATATTGGAAAAACAGATCCTATTGAGGAATTTTAAAATCCTCACTTCAAAACGAAAACTTTGTTTCTATTTTGAGAACACAAACGCTGTCTGGCGCGTTAGTCTGGCAATTTTTTTCCTAAAACCCAACTAATGTAATGGCTCGTTGGTCTAGGGGTATGATTCTCGCTTAGGGTGCGAGAGGTCCCGGGTTCAAATCCCGGACGAGCCCAAGCATTTGGTGTTTTTTCTTTTGAAACACGTAGCTTCGAACTGTGTTTAATATAGTCAGCAAAAATCACTTATAGCAAAACCCTTCAAGTGCTCCAAAGAGAAGATGTTGGCATGCCACCATCAATATATATATTTCCTGGTGCTTCTGATATCACCTTTCAAAGCTAACATCTTATATTAATACTCGTTTAGCTTTTACTTAGAAATGTATGAGAGAAATCATAAAAAATGTGTCGTTTTCATTATCAACCATTTAAAATCAATGATTTATCGTAAGTCATTAATGCAAGTCCTAACTGCTCAGATGACGCTTTTAACCCCTTAAGGACACATGACATGTCTGACACGTCATGATCCCCTTTTATTCCAGAAGTTTGGTCCTTAAGGGGTTAAGACTGCAAAGTCTTTCTTAAGACTGCAAAATCTTTGTTAACAACAAACGGGAAAAAATACATGTTTTGACATACGGAATTCTATTTTTATTCATACTTAGACTCGTGCAAATATGTGATGGAGAGGGTAGGTTTGAATCAAATTCCTTCAAGTACACGCCTGAATGTATCGATGAATAAAACTGTAAAGGTAAATTCAAGGCAGTCATTACGTTCGACTGTGGATTCAAGTTATGGAACCAGGTCAACCTCCCCAAACATTATTTTGCACAAGACTATTTATAATTAATTTCTCCTCTGCACATCTTTACTTTATTTTCAACATGGTGATAGCATGCAGAATATGAGAAAGAAAGTTAAATCCTTCATGTGCTTTTCCAACATATATTAGAACCACAAATTTCTCCTAAACCAACAAAGCCCTCATAAACAATTAAGAAATGAATGGACATTTTAAGTCTTCCCCAGCAATTTGACCAGAAGCAGACTCAACTTTGACAACAGTCAATATGATTTATCACCATCGTACATAAACCTCAACTGTTAATTCACCCATACAATGAAAATGATATTGGAAAAACAGATCCTATTGAGGAATTTTTAAATCCTCACTTCAAAACGAAAACTTTGTTTCTATTTTGAGAACACAAACGCTGTCTGGCGCGTTAGTCTGGCAATTTTTTTCCTAAAACCCAACTAATGTAATGGCTCGTTGGTCTAGGGGTATGATTCTCGCTTAGGGTGCGAGAGGTCCCGGGTTCAAATCCTGGACGAGCCCAAGCATTTGGTGTTTTTTCTTTTGAAACACGTAGCTTCGAACTGTGTTTAATATAGTCAGCAAAAATCACTTATAGCAAAACCCTTCAAGTGCTCCAAAGAGAAGATGTTGGCATGCCACCATCAATATATATATTTCCTGGTGCTTCTGATATCACCTTTCAAATCTAACATCTTATATTAATACTCGTTTAGCTTTTACTTAGAAATGTATGAGAGAAATCATAAAAAATGTGTCGTTTTCATTATCAACCATTTAAAATCAATGGTTTATCGTAAGTCATTAATGCAAGTCCTAACTGCTCAGATGACGCTTTTAAGACTGCAAAGTCTTTCTTAAGACTGCAAAATCTTTGTTAACAACAAACAAAGGGGAAAAAATACATGTTTTGACATACGGAATTCTATTTTTATTCATACTTAGACTTGTGCAAATATGTGATGGAGAGGGTAGGTTTGAATCAAATTCCTTCCAGTACACGCCTGAATGTATCGATGAATAAAACTGTAAAGGTAAATTCAAGGCAGTCGTTACGTTCGACTGTGGATTCAAGTTATGGAACCAGGCCAACCTCCCCAAACATTATTTTGCACAAGACTATTTATAATTAATTTCTCCTCTGCACATCTTTACTTTATTTTCAACATGGTGATAGCATGCAGAATATGAGAAAGAAAGTTAAATCCTTCATGTGCTTTTCCAACATATATTAGAACCACAAATTTCTCCTAAACCAACAAAGCCCTCATAAACAATTAAGAAATGAATGGACATTTTAAGTTTCCCCAGCAATTTGACCAGAAGCAGACTCAACTTTGACAACAGTCAATATGATTTATCACCATTGTACATAAACCTCAACTGTTAATTCACCCATACAATGAAAATGATATTGGAAAAACAGATCCTATTGAGGAATTTTAAAATCCTCACTTCAAAACGAAAACTTTGTTTCTATTTTGAGAACACAAACGCTGTCTGGCGCGTTAGTCTGGCAATTTTTTTCCTAAAACCCAACTAATGTAATGGCTCGTTGGTCTAGGGGTATGATTCTCGCTTAGGGTGCGAGAGGTCCCGGGTTCAAATCCTGGACGAGCCCAAGCATTTGGTGTTTTTTCTTTTGAAACACGTAGCTTCGAACTGTGTTTAATATAGTCAGCAAAAATCACTTATGGCAAAACCCTTCAAGTGCTCCAAAGAGAAGATGTTGGCATGCCACCATCAATATATATATTTCCTGGTGCTTCTGATATCACCTTTCAAAGCTAACATCTTATATTAATACTCGTTTAGCTTTTACTTAGAAATGTATGAGAGAAATCATAAAAAATGTGTCGTTTTCATTATCAACCATTTAAAATCAATGGTTTATCGTAAGTCATTAATGCAAGTCCTAACTGCTCAGATGACGCTTTTAAGACTGCAAAGTCTTTCTTAAGACTGCAAAATCTTTGTTAACAACAAACAAAGGGGAAAAAAATATATGTTTTGACATACGGAATTCTATTTTTATTCATACTTAGACTTGTGCAAATATGTGATGGAGAGGGTAGGTTTGAATCAAATTCCTTCCAGTACACGCCTGAATGTATCGATGAATAAAACTGTAAAGGTAAATTCAAGGCAGTCGTTACGTTCGACTGTGGATTCAAGTTATGGAACCAGGCCAACCTCCCCAAACATTATTTTGCACAAGACTATTTATAATTAATTTCTCCTCTGCACATCTTTACTTTATTTTCAACATGGTGATAGCATGCAGAATATGAGAAAGAAAGTTAAATCCTTCATGTGCTTTTCCAACATATATTAGAACCACAAATTTCTCCTAAACCAACAAAGCCCTCATAAACAATTAAGAAATGAATGGACATTTTAAGTCTTCCCCAGCAATTTGACCAGAAGCAGACTCAACTTTGACAACAGTCAATATGATTTATCACCATCGTACATAAACCTCAACTGTTAATTCACCCATACAATGAAAATTATATTGGAAAAACAGATCCTATTGAGGAATTTTAAAATCCTCACTTCAAAACGAAAACTTTGTTTCTATTTTGAGAACACAAACGCTGTCTGGCGCGTTAGTCTGGCAATTTTTTTCCTAAAACCCAACTAATGTAATGGCTCGTTGGTCTAGGGGTATGATTCTCGCTTAGGGTGCGAGAGGTCCCGGGTTCAAATCCTGGACGAGCCCAAGCATTTGGTGTTTTTTCTTTTGAAACACGTAGCTTCGAACTGTGTTTAATATAGTCAGCAAAAATCACTTATAGCAAAACCCTTCAAGTGCTCCAAAGAGAAGATGTTGGCATGCCACCATCAATATATATATTTCCTGGTGCTTCTGATATCACCTTTCAAAGCTAACATCTTATATTAATACTCGTTTAGCTTTTACTTAGAAATGTATGAGAGAAATCATAAAAAATGTGTCGTTTTCATTATCAACCATTTAAAATCAATGGTTTATCGTAAGTAATTAATGCAAGTCCTAACTGCTCAGATGACGCTTTTAAGACTGCAAAGTCTTTCTTAAGACTGCAAAATCTTTGTTAACAACAAACAAAGGGGAAAAAAATATATGTTTTGACATACGGAATTCTATTTTTATTCATACTTAGACTTGTGCAAATATGTGATGGAGAGGGTAGGTTTGAATCAAATTCCTTCCAGTACACGCCTGAATGTATCGATGAATAAAACTGTAAAGGTAAATTCAAGGCAGTCGTTACGTTCGACTGTGGATTCAAGTTATGGAACCAGGCCAACCTCCCCAAACATTATTTTGCACAAGACTATTTATAATTAATTTCTCCTCTGCACATCTTTACTTTATTTTCAACATGGTGATAGCATGCAGAATATGAGAAAGAAAGTTAAATCCTTCATGTGCTTTTCCAACATATATTAGAACCACAAATTTCTCCTAAACCAACAAAGCCCTCATAAACAATTAAGAAATGAATGGACATTTTAAGTCTTCCCCAGCAATTTGACCAGAAGCAGACTCAACTTTGACAACAGTCAATATGATTTATCACCATCGTACATAAACCTCAACTGTTAATTCACCCATACAATGAAAATGATATTGGAAAAACAGATCCTATTGAGGAATTTTAAAATCCTCACTTCAAAACGAAAACTTTGTTTCTATTTTGAGAACACAAACGCTGTCTGGCGCGTTAGTCTGGCAATTTTTTTCCTAAAACCCAACTAATGTAATGGCTCGTTGGTCTAGGGGTATGATTCTCGCTTAGGGTGCGAGAGGTCCCGGGTTCAAATCCCGGACGAGCCCAAGCATTTGGTGTTTTTTCTTTTGAAACACGTAGCTTCGAACTGTGTTTAATATAGTCAGCAAAAATCACTTATAGCAAAACCCTTCAAGTGCTCCAAAGAGAAGATGTTGGCATGCCACCAACAATATATATATTTCCTGGTGCTTCTGATATCACCTTTCAAAGCTAACATCTTATATTAATACTCGTTTAGCTTTTACTTAGAAATGTATGAGAGAAATCATAAAAAATGTGTCGTTTTCATTATCAACCATTTAAAATCAATGGTTTATCGTAAGTCATTAATGCAAGTCCTAACTGCTCAGATGACGCTTTTAAGACTGCAAAGTCTTTCTTAAGACTGCAAAATCTTTGTTAACAACAAACAAAGGGGAAAAAATATATGTTTTGACATACGGAATTCTATTTTTATTCATACTTAGACTTGTGCAAATATGTGATGGAGAGGGTAGGTTTGAATCAAATTCCTTCCAGTACACGCCTGAATGTATCGATGAATAAAACTGTAAAGGTAAATTCAAGGCAGTCGTTACGTTCGACTGTGGATTCAAGTTATGGAACCAGGCCAACCTCCCCAAACATTATTTTGCACAAGACTATTTATAATTAATTTCTCCTCTGCACATCTTTACTTTATTTTCAACATGGTGATAGCATGCAGAATATGAGAAAGAAAGTTAAATCCTTCATGTGCTTTTCCAACATATATTAGAACCACAAATTTCTCCTAAACCAACAAAGCCCTCATAAACAATTAAGAAATGAATGGACATTTTAAGTCTTCCCCAGCAATTTGACCAGAAGCAGACTCAACTTTGACAACAGTCAATATGATTTATCACCATCGTACATAAACCTCAACTGTTAATTCACCCATACAATGAAAATTATATTGGAAAAACAGATCCTATTGAGGAATTTTAAAATCCTCACTTCAAAACGAAAACTTTGTTTCTATTTTGAGAACACAAACGCTGTCTGGCGCGTTAGTCTGGCAATTTTTTTCCTAAAACCCAACTAATGTAATGGCTCGTTGGTCTAGGGGTATGATTCTCGCTTAGGGTGCGAGAGGTCCCGGGTTCAAATCCTGGACGAGCCCAAGCATTTGGTGTTTTTTCTTTTGAAACACGTAGCTTCGAACTGTGTTTAATATAGTCAGCAAAAATCACTTATAGCAAAACCCTTCAAGTGCTCCAAAGAGAAGATGTTGGCATGCCACCATCAATATATATATTTCCTGGTGCTTCTGATATCACCTTTCAAAGCTAACATCTTATATTAATACTCGTTTAGCTTTTACTTAGAAATGTATGAGAGAAATCATAAAAAATGTGTCGTTTTCATTATCAACCATTTAAAATCAATGGTTTATCGTAAGTCATTAATGCAAGTCCTAACTGCTCAGATGACGCTTTTAAGACTGCAAAGTCTTTCTTAAGACTGCAAAATCTTTGTTAACAACAAACAAAGGGGAAAAAAATATATGTTTTGACATACGGAATTCTATTTTTATTCATACTTAGACTTGTGCAAATATGTGATGGAGAGGGTAGGTTTGAATCAAATTCCTTCCAGTACACGCCTGAATGTATCGATGAATAAAACTGTAAAGGTAAATTCAAGGCAGTCGTTACGTTCGACTGTGGATTCAAGTTATGGAACCAGGCCAACCTCCCCAAACATTATTTTGCACAAGACTATTTATAATTAATTTCTCCTCTGCACATCTTTACTTTATTTTCAACATGGTGATAGCATGCAGAATATGAGAAAGAAAGTTAAATCCTTCATGTGCTTTTCCAACATATATTAGAACCACAAATTTCTCCTAAACCAACAAAGCCCTCATAAACAATTAAGAAATGAATGGACATTTTAAGTCTTCCCCAGCAATTTGACCAGAAGCAGACTCAACTTTGACAACAGTCAATATGATTTATCACCATCGTACATAAACCTCAACTGTTAATTCACCCATACAATGAAAATGATATTGGAAAAACAGATCCTATTGAGGAATTTTAAAATCCTCACTTCAAAACGAAAACTTTGTTTCTATTTTGAGAACACAAACGCTGTCTGGCGCGTTAGTCTGGCAATTTTTTTCCTAAAACCCAACTAATGTAATGGCTCGTTGGTCTAGGGGTATGATTCTCGCTTAGGGTGCGAGAGGTCCCGGGTTCAAATCCCGGACGAGCCCAAGCATTTGGTGTTTTTTCTTTTGAAACACGTAGCTTCGAACTGTGTTTAATATAGTCAGCAAAAATCACTTATAGCAAAACCCTTCAAGTGCTCCAAAGAGAAGATGTTGGCATGCCACCAACAATATATATATTTCCTGGTGCTTCTGATATCACCTTTCAAAGCTAACATCTTATATTAATACTCGTTTAGCTTTTACTTAGAAATGTATGAGAGAAATCATAAAAAATGTGTCGTTTTCATTATCAACCATTTAAAATCAATGGTTTATCGTAAGTCATTAATGCAAGTCCTAACTGCTCAGATGACGCTTTTAAGACTGCAAAGTCTTTCTTAAGACTGCAAAATCTTTGTTAACAACAAACAAAGGGGAAAAAATATATGTTTTGACATACGGAATTCTATTTTTATTCATACTTAGACTTGTGCAAATATGTGATGGAGAGGGTAGGTTTGAATCAAATTCCTTCCAGTACACGCCTGAATGTATCGATGAATAAAACTGTAAAGGTAAATTCAAGGCAGTCGTTACGTTCGACTGTGGATTCAAGTTATGGAACCAGGCCAACCTCCCCAAACATTATTTTGCACAAGACTATTTATAATTAATTTCTCCTCTGCACATCTTTACTTTATTTTCAACATGGTGATAGCATGCAGAATATGAGAAAGAAAGTTAAATCCTTCATGTGCTTTTCCAACATATATTAGAACCACAAATTTCTCCTAAACCAACAAAGCCCTCATAAACAATTAAGAAATGAATGGACATTTTAAGTCTTCCCCAGCAATTTGACCAGAAGCAGACTCAACTTTGACAACAGTCAATATGATTTATCACCATCGTACATAAACCTCAACTGTTAATTCACCCATACAATGAAAATTATATTGGAAAAACAGATCCTATTGAGGAATTTTAAAATCCTCACTTCAAAACGAAAACTTTGTTTCTATTTTGAGAACACAAACGCTGTCTGGCGCGTTAGTCTGGCAATTTTTTTCCTAAAACCCAACTAATGTAATGGCTCGTTGGTCTAGGGGTATGATTCTCGCTTAGGGTGCGAGAGGTCCCGGGTTCAAATCCTGGACGAGCCCAAGCATTTGGTGTTTTTTCTTTTGAAACACGTAGCTTCGAACTGTGTTTAATATAGTCAGCAAAAATCACTTATAGCAAAACCCTTCAAGTGCTCCAAAGAGAAGATGTTGGCATGCCACCATCAATATATATATTTCCTGGTGCTTCTGATATCACCTTTCAAAGCTAACATCTTATATTAATACTCGTTTAGCTTTTACTTAGAAATGTATGAGAGAAATCATAAAAAATGTGTCGTTTTCATTATCAACCATTTAAAATCAATGGTTTATCGTAAGTCATTAATGCAAGTCCTAACTGCTCAGATGACGCTTTTAAGACTGCAAAGTCTTTCTTAAGACTGCAAAATCTTTGTTAACAACAAACAAAGGGGAAAAAAATATATGTTTTGACATACGGAATTCTAATTTTATTCATACTTAGACTTGTGCAAATATGTGATGGAGAGGGTAGGTTTGAATCAAATTCCTTCCAGTACACGCCTGAATGTATCGATGAATAAAACTGTAAAGGTAAATTCAAGGCAGTCGTTACGTTCGACTGTGGATTCAAGTTATGGAACCAGGCCAACCTCCCCAAACATTATTTTGCACAAGACTATTTATAATTAATTTCTCCTCTGCACATCTTTACTTTATTTTCAACATGGTGATAGCATGCAGAATATGAGAAAGAAAGTTAAATCCTTCATGTGCTTTTCCAACATATATTAGAACCACAAATTTCTCCTAAACCAACAAAGCCCTCATAAACAATTAAGAAATGAATGGACATTTTAAGTCTTCCCCAGCAATTTGACCAGAAGCAGACTCAACTTTGACAACAGTCAATATGATTTATCACCATCGTACATAAACCTCAACTGTTAATTCACCCATACAATGAAAATGATATTGGAAAAACAGATCCTACTGAGGAATTTTTAAATCCTCACTTCAAAACGAAAACTTTGTTTCTATTTTGAGAACACAAACGCTGTCTGGCGCGTTAGTCTGGCAATTTTTTTCCTAAAACCCAACTAATGTAATGGCTCGTTGGTCTAGGGGTATGATTCTCGCTTAGGGTGCGAGAGGTCCCGGGTTCAAATCCTGGACGAGCCCAAGCATTTGGTGTTTTTTCTTTTGAAACACGTAGCTTCGAACTGTGTTTAATATAGTCAGCAAAAATCACTTATAGCAAAACCCTTCAAGTGCTCCAAAGAGAAGATGTTGGCATGCCACCATCAATATATATATTTCCTGGTGCTTCTGATATCACCTTTCAAAGCTAACATCTTATATTAATACTCGTTTAGCTTTTACTTAGAAATGTATGAGAGAAATCATAAAAAATGTGTCGTTTTCATTATCAACCATTTAAAATCAATGGTTTATCGTAAGTCATTAATGCAAGTCCTAACTGCTCAGATGACGCTTTTAAGACTGCAAAGTCTTTCTTAAGACTGCAAAATCTTTGTTAACAACAAACAAAGGGGAAAAAATACATGTTTTGACATACGGAATTCTATTTTTATTCATACTTAGACTTGTGCAAATATGTGATGGAGAGGGTAGGTTTGAATCAAATTCCTTCCAGTACACGCCTGAATGTATCGATGAATAAAACTGTAAAGGTAAATTCAAGGCAGTCGTTACGTTCGACTGTGGATTCAAGTTATGGAACCAGGCCAACCTCCCCAAACATTATTTTGCACAAGACTATTTATAATTAATTTCTCCTCTGCACATCTTTACTTTATTTTCAACATGGTGATAGCATGCAGAATATGAGAAAGAAAGTTAAATCCTTCATGTGCTTTTCCAACATATATTAGAACCACAAATTTCTCCTAAACCAACAAAGCCCTCATAAACAATTAAGAAATGAATGGACATTTTAAGTTTCCCCAGCAATTTGACCAGAAGCAGACTCAACTTTGACAACAGTCAATATGATTTATCACCATTGTACATAAACCTCAACTGTTAATTCACCCATACAATGAAAATGATATTGGAAAAACAGATCCTATTGAGGAATTTTAAAATCCTCACTTCAAAACGAAAACTTTGTTTCTATTTTGAGAACACAAACGCTGTCTGGCGCGTTAGTCTGGCAATTTTTTTCCTAAAACCCAACTAATGTAATGGCTCGTTGGTCTAGGGGTATGATTCTCGCTTAGGGTGCGAGAGGTCCCGGGTTCAAATCCTGGACGAGCCCAAGCATTTGGTGTTTTTTCTTTTGAAACACGTAGCTTCGAACTGTGTTTAATATAGTCAGCAAAAATCACTTATGGCAAAACCCTTCAAGTGCTCCAAAGAGAAGATGTTGGCATGCCACCATCAATATATATATTTCCTGGTGCTTCTGATATCACCTTTCAAAGCTAACATCTTATATTAATACTCGTTTAGCTTTTACTTAGAAATGTATGAGAGAAATCATAAAAAATGTGTCGTTTTCATTATCAACCATTTAAAATCAATGGTTTATCGTAAGTCATTAATGCAAGTCCTAACTGCTCAGATGACGCTTTTAAGACTGCAAAGTCTTTCTTAAGACTGCAAAATCTTTGTTAACAACAAACAAAGGGGAAAAAAATATATGTTTTGACATACGGAATTCTATTTTTATTCATACTTAGACTTGTGCAAATATGTGATGGAGAGGGTAGGTTTGAATCAAATTCCTTCCAGTACACGCCTGAATGTATCGATGAATAAAACTGTAAAGGTAAATTCAAGGCAGTCGTTACGTTCGACTGTGGATTCAAGTTATGGAACCAGGCCAACCTCCCCAAACATTATTTTGCACAAGACTATTTATAATTAATTTCTCCTCTGCACATCTTTACTTTATTTTCAACATGGTGATAGCATGCAGAATATGAGAAAGAAAGTTAAATCCTTCATGTGCTTTTCCAACATATATTAGAACCACAAATTTCTCCTAAACCAACAAAGCCCTCATAAACAATTAAGAAATGAATGGACATTTTAAGTCTTCCCCAGCAATTTGACCAGAAGCAGACTCAACTTTGACAACAGTCAATATGATTTATCACCATCGTACATAAACCTCAACTGTTAATTCACCCATACAATGAAAATTATATTGGAAAAACAGATCCTATTGAGGAATTTTAAAATCCTCACTTCAAAACGAAAACTTTGTTTCTATTTTGAGAACACAAACGCTGTCTGGCGCGTTAGTCTGGCAATTTTTTTCCTAAAACCCAACTAATGTAATGGCTCGTTGGTCTAGGGGTATGATTCTCGCTTAGGGTGCGAGAGGTCCCGGGTTCAAATCCTGGACGAGCCCAAGCATTTGGTGTTTTTTCTTTTGAAACACGTAGCTTCGAACTGTGTTTAATATAGTCAGCAAAAATCACTTATAGCAAAACCCTTCAAGTGCTCCAAAGAGAAGATGTTGGCATGCCACCATCAATATATATATTTCCTGGTGCTTCTGATATCACCTTTCAAAGCTAACATCTTATATTAATACTCGTTTAGCTTTTACTTAGAAATGTATGAGAGAAATCATAAAAAATGTGTCGTTTTCATTATCAACCATTTAAAATCAATGGTTTATCGTAAGTCATTAATGCAAGTCCTAACTGCTCAGATGACGCTTTTAAGACTGCAAAGTCTTTCTTAAGACTGCAAAATCTTTGTTAACAACAAACAAAGGGGAAAAAAATATATGTTTTGACATACGGAATTCTATTTTTATTCATACTTAGACTTGTGCAAATATGTGATGGAGAGGGTAGGTTTGAATCAAATTCCTTCCAGTACACGCCTGAATGTATCGATGAATAAAACTGTAAAGGTAAATTCAAGGCAGTCGTTACGTTCGACTGTGGATTCAAGTTATGGAACCAGGCCAACCTCCCCAAACATTATTTTGCACAAGACTATTTATAATTAATTTCTCCTCTGCACATCTTTACTTTATTTTCAACATGGTGATAGCATGCAGAATATGAGAAAGAAAGTTAAATCCTTCATGTGCTTTTCCAACATATATTAGAACCACAAATTTCTCCTAAACCAACAAAGCCCTCATAAACAATTAAGAAATGAATGGACATTTTAAGTCTTCCCCAGCAATTTGACCAGAAGCAGACTCAACTTTGACAACAGTCAATATGATTTATCACCATCGTACATAAACCTCAACTGTTAATTCACCCATACAATGAAAATGATATTGGAAAAACAGATCCTATTGAGGAATTTTAAAATCCTCACTTCAAAACGAAAACTTTGTTTCTATTTTGAGAACACAAACGCTGTCTGGCGCGTTAGTCTGGCAATTTTTTTCCTAAAACCCAACTAATGTAATGGCTCGTTGGTCTAGGGGTATGATTCTCGCTTAGGGTGCGAGAGGTCCCGGGTTCAAATCCCGGACGAGCCCAAGCATTTGGTGTTTTTTCTTTTGAAACACGTAGCTTCGAACTGTGTTTAATATAGTCAGCAAAAATCACTTATAGCAAAACCCTTCAAGTGCTCCAAAGAGAAGATGTTGGCATGCCACCAACAATATATATATTTCCTGGTGCTTCTGATATCACCTTTCAAAGCTAACATCTTATATTAATACTCGTTTAGCTTTTACTTAGAAATGTATGAGAGAAATCATAAAAAATGTGTCGTTTTCATTATCAACCATTTAAAATCAATGGTTTATCGTAAGTCATTAATGCAAGTCCTAACTGCTCAGATGACGCTTTTAAGACTGCAAAGTCTTTCTTAAGACTGCAAAATCTTTGTTAACAACAAACAAAGGGGAAAAAATATATGTTTTGACATACGGAATTCTATTTTTATTCATACTTAGACTTGTGCAAATATGTGATGGAGAGGGTAGGTTTGAATCAAATTCCTTCCAGTACACGCCTGAATGTATCGATGAATAAAACTGTAAAGGTAAATTCAAGGCAGTCGTTACGTTCGACTGTGGATTCAAGTTATGGAACCAGGCCAACCTCCCCAAACATTATTTTGCACAAGACTATTTATAATTAATTTCTCCTCTGCACATCTTTACTTTATTTTCAACATGGTGATAGCATGCAGAATATGAGAAAGAAAGTTAAATCCTTCATGTGCTTTTCCAACATATATTAGAACCACAAATTTCTCCTAAACCAACAAAGCCCTCATAAACAATTAAGAAATGAATGGACATTTTAAGTCTTCCCCAGCAATTTGACCAGAAGCAGACTCAACTTTGACAACAGTCAATATGATTTATCACCATCGTACATAAACCTCAACTGTTAATTCACCCATACAATGAAAATTATATTGGAAAAACAGATCCTATTGAGGAATTTTAAAATCCTCACTTCAAAACGAAAACTTTGTTTCTATTTTGAGAACACAAACGCTGTCTGGCGCGTTAGTCTGGCAATTTTTTTCCTAAAACCCAACTAATGTAATGGCTCGTTGGTCTAGGGGTATGATTCTCGCTTAGGGTGCGAGAGGTCCCGGGTTCAAATCCTGGACGAGCCCAAGCATTTGGTGTTTTTTCTTTTGAAACACGTAGCTTCGAACTGTGTTTAATATAGTCAGCAAAAATCACTTATAGCAAAACCCTTCAAGTGCTCCAAA